>NC_084549.2:68295000-68327500 GCF_033978685.3 Nerophis lumbriciformis | reverse complement strand
CAGACCATGACCAAGGGCCACGACGCTGGGTGAGAGCGCCACCGAGTCCCGCCGTCCTTCTTCCGGGTTGTCTTTCTTCCCTCTTCCTCTTCTTAAAAGTATGCGATGGGATCTATGCCGATCCCAGAAGCCGATCCTCTCTGACCGATACTTGATAGTTTGTGTTTGTGTTCATACACAGTGTGGAGCCGCTGCAATAAATGAATCATCATCACCTCCATTGCGACAAAAAAAATCCTGCATTTCTTAATATCTGAGGTGTAATTATCAAGTATTATTATCACTGGAGGGCGAAGCTACACAATTCATGCAAATGTGTGTATGTGTATGTATGTACATTTGTATGCATGCATGTATGTATGTATTTATGTATATATATATATATATATATATATATATATATATATATATATATATATATATATATATATATATATACACATATATATATATATATATATATATCCGTATATATGTATGTATATATATACTGTATGTATGTATATATACTGTGTATATATATATATATGTGTATGTATAAGTATGTATGTCTACTGTAATTATGTATGTATATATGTGTATATTTGTATATACATATATATATTTATATATGTAGCCGTATATATGTATGTATATATATATACTGTATGTATGTATGTGTATATATGTTTCTTTTTGCTCTTTTTTTCACATTTTTCATTTCTTTTTTTCTGCAATTGTATATTTAGAATATGCAAATAAGAAACGTTGTTTACTATTGAGACACGTCTTTGTGGACGTGTTCCGGTGATGTCTCACTCTGATGGAAATACAGAAACTATTTTGTGTTTTGTCCGCCGTTGTTGAAATGTAAGACTGCGGCAGTAAGGCAGAAAATGAGTTTTTCTGACTCTCAAGTGCCGCTTGAAACATTCCGGATTGAATCGTGTTGCGTTCAAGTGCCGCTCGAAAAACACCAGATTGAAATGTGTTGCGTTCAAGTGCCGCTTGGAGAATTCCAGATTGAAGTGTGTTGCCTTCAAGTGCTGCTTGAAAAATACCAGGTTGAAATGTGTTGCGTTCAGGTGTCGCATGGACAATTCCAGATTGAAATGTGTTGCGTTCAAGTGCAGCTTGGAAAATTCCAGATTGCAATGTGTTGTGTTCAAGTGCTGTTTGGAAAATTCCAGATTGAAATGTGTTGCGTTCAAGTGCTGCTTAGAAAAGTTCTGTGGTAAATAATGTTGTGTTCAGGTGCTTGTGGAAAAGTTCCTTGTTGAAATGTGTTGCATTCAGGTGCTGTTTGGAGAGTTCCTTGTTGAATTGTGTTGCATTCAAGTGCTGCTGGGGAAGGTTTCACGTTACAGTGTGCTGCATTTAGGTGCTGCTTGGAAAGTTCCCTGTTGAATTGCGTTGCATTCAGGTGCTGCTGCGAAAGTTCCTTGTTGAATTGTGTTGCATTCAGGTGCTGCTTGGAAAGTTCCTTGTTGAATTGCGTTGCATTCAGGTGCTGCTTGGAAAGTTCCTTGTAGATTTGTGTTGCATTCAGGTGCTGCTTGGAAAGTTCCTTGTTGAATTGTGTTGCATTCATGTGCTTGCTTGGAAAGTTCCTTGTTGAATTGCGTTGCATTCAGGTGCTGCTTGGAAAGTTCCTTGTTGAATTGCGTTGCATTCAGGTGCTGCTTGGAAAGTTCCTTGTTGAATTGCGTTGCATTCAGGTGCTGCTTGGAAAGTTCCTTCTTGAATTGTGTTGCGTGGAAAAGTTCTGTGGTAGATAATATTGTGTTCAGGTGCTTGTGGAAAAGTTCCTTGTTGAAATGTGTTGCATTCAGGTGCTGTTTGGAGAGTTCCTTGTTGAATTGTGTTGCATTCAAGTGCTGCTGGGGAAGGTTTCACGTTACAGTGTGCTGCATTTAGGTGCTGCTTGGAAAGTTCCCTGTTGAATTGCGTTGCATTCAGGTGCTGCTTGGAAAGTTCCTTGTTGAATTGCGTTGCATTCAGGTGCTGCTTGGAAAGTTCCTTGTTGAATTGCGTTGCATTCAGGTGCTGCTTGGAAAGTTCCTTGTTGAATTGCGTTGCATTCAGGTGCTGCTTGGAAAGTTCCTTCTTGAATTGTGTTGCGTGGAAAAGTTCTGTGGTAGATAATATTGTGTTCAGGTGCTTGTGGAAAAGTTCCTTGTTGAAATGTGTTGCATTCAGGTGCTGTTTGGAGAGTTCCTTGTTGAATTGTGTTGCATTCAAGTGCTGCTGGGGAAGGTTTCACGTTACAGTGTGCTGCATTTAGGTGCTGCTTGGAAAGTTCCCTGTTGAATTGCGTTGCATTCAGGTGCTGCTTGGAAAGTTCCTTGTTGAATTGCGTTGCATTCAGGTGCTGCTTGGAAAGTTCCTTGTAGATTTGTGTTGCATTCAGGTGCTGCTTGGAAAGTTCCTTGTTGAATTGTGTTGCATTCATGTGCTTGCTTGGAAAGTTCCTTGTTGAATTGCGTTGCATTCAGGTGCTGCTTGGAAAGTTCCTTGTTGAATTGCGTTGCATTCAGGTGCTGCTTGGAAAGTTCCTTGTAGATTTGTGTTGCATTCATGTGCTTGCTTGGAAAGTTCCTTGTTGAATTGCGTTGCATTCAGGTGCTGCTTGGAAAGTTCCTTGTTGAATTGCGTTGCATTCAGGTGCTGCTTGGAAAGTTCCTTGTTGAATTGCGTTGCATTCAGGTGCTGCTTGGAAAGTTCCTTGTTGAATTGCGTTGCATTCAGGTGCTGCTTGGAAAGTTCCTTGTTGAATTGCGTTGCATTCAGGTGCTGCTTGGAAAGTTCCTTGTTGAATTGCGTTGCATTCAGGTGCTGCTTGGAAAGTTCCTTGTTGAATTGCGTTGCATTCAGGTGCTTGCTTGGAAAGTTCCTTGTTGAATTGTGTTGCATTCAGGTGCTGCTTGGAAAGTTCCTTGTTGATTTGTGTTGCATTCAGGTGCTGCTTGGTAAGTTCCTTGTTGAATTGTGTTTCATTCAGGTGCTTGATTGGAAAGTTGCTTGTTGAATTGCGTTGCATTCAGGTGCTGCTTGGAAAGTTCCTTGTAGATTTGCGTTGCATTCAGGTGCTGCTTGGAAAGTTCCTTTTTGAAATGTGTTGCATTCAGGTGCTGCTTGGAAAGTTCCTTGTTGAATTGCGTTGCATTCAGGTGCTGCTTGGAAAGTTCCTTGTTGGATTGTGTTGCATTCAGGTGCTTTCTTGGAAAGTTCCTTGTTGAATTGTGTTGCGTGGAAAAGTTCTGTGGTAGATAATATTGTGTTCAGGTGCTTGTGGAAAAGTTCTTCGTTGAAATGTGTTGCATTCAGGTGCTGTTTGGAGAGTTCCTTGTTGAATTGTGTTGCATTAAAGTGCTGCTGGGGAAGGTTTCACGTTACAGTGTGTTGAATTCAGGTGCTGCTTGGAAAGTTCCCTGTTGAATATCGTTGCATTCAGGTGCTGCTGCGAAAGTTCCTTGTTGAATTGCGTTGCATTCAGGTGCTGCTTGTAAAGTTACTTGTAGATTTGTGTTGCATTCAGGTGCTGCTTGGAAAGTTCCTTGTTGAATTGCGTTGCATTCAGGTGCTTGCTTGGAAAGTTCCTTGTTGAATTGCGTTGCATTCAGGTGCTGCTTGGAAAGTTCCTTGTTGATTTGTGTTGCATTCAGGTGCTGCTTGGAAAGTTCCTTTTTGAATTGTGTTTCATTCAGGTGCTGCTTGGAAAGTTCCTTGTTGAATTGCGTTGCATTCAGGTGCTGCTTGGAAAGTTCCTTGTTGAATTGCGTTGCATTCAGGTGCTGCTTGGAAAGTTCCTTGTTGGATTGTGTTGCATTCAGGTGCTTTCTTGGAAAGTTCCTTGTTGAATTGTGTTGCGTGGAAAAGTTCTGTGGTAGATAATATTGTGTTCAGGTGCTTGTGGAAAAGTTCCTCGTTGAAATGTGTTGCATTCAGGTGCTGTTTGGAGAGTTCCTTGTTGAATTGTGTTGCATTCAGGTGCTTGCTTGGAAAGTTCCTTGTTGAATTGCGTTGCATTCAGGTGCTGCTTGGAAAGTTCCTTGTAGATTTGTGTTGCATTCAGGTGCTGCTAGGAAAGTTCCTTGTTAAATTGTGTTGCATTCAGGTGCTTGCTTGGAAAGTTCCTTGTTGAATTGCGTTGCATTCAGGTGCTGCTTGGAAAGTTCCCTGTTGAATTGCGTTGCATTCGGGTGCTGCTGCGAAAGTTTCTTGTTGAATTGCGTTGCATTCAGGTGCTTGCTTGGAAAGTTCCTTGTTGAATTGCTTTGCAATCAGGTGCTGCTTGGAAAGTTCCCTGTTGAATTGCGTTGCATTCAGGTGCTGCTGCGAAAGTTCCTTGTTGAATTGCGTTGCATTCAGGTGCTTGCTTGGAAAGTTCCTTGTTGAATTGCGTTGCATTCAGGTGCTTGCTTGGAAAGTTCCTTGTTGAATTGCGTTGCATTCAGGTGCTGCTTGGAAAGTTCCTTGTTGAATTGCGTTGCATTCAGGTGCTGCTTGGAAAGTTCCTTGTTGGATTGTGTTGCATTCAGGGGCTTTCTTGGAAAGTTCCTTGATGAATTGCGTTGCATTCAGGTGCTGCTTGGAAAGTTCCTTGTAGATTTGTGTTGAATTCAGGTGCTGCTGGGAAAGTTCCTTGTTGAATTGTGTTGCATTCAGGTGCTGTTTGGAAAGTTCCTTGTTGAATTGTGTTGCATTCGGGTGCTGCTTGGAAAGTTCCTTGTTGGATTGTGTTGCATTCAGGTGCTTTCTTGGAAAGTTCCTTGTTGAATTGTGTTGCGTGGAAAAGTTCTGTGGTAGATAATATTGTGTTCAGGTGCTTGTGGAAAAGTTCCTCGTTGAAATGTGTTGCATTCAGGTGCTGTTTGGAGAGTTCCTTGTTGAATTGTGTTGCATTCAGGTGCTTGCTTGGAAAGTTCCTTGTTGAATTGCGTTGCATTCAGGTGCTGCTTGGAAAGTTCCTTGTAGATTTGTGTTGCATTCAGGTGCTTGCTTGGAAAGTGCCTTGTTGAATTGCGTTGCATTCAGGTGCTGCTTGGAAAGTTCCTTGTTGATTTGTGTTGCATTCAGGTGCTGCTTGGAAAGTTCCTTGTTGAATTGTGTTGCATTCAGGTGCTGCTTGGTAAGTTCCTTGTTGAATTGTGTTTCATTCAGGTGCTTGATTGGAAAGTTCCTTGTTGAATTGCGTTGCATTCAGGTGCTGCTTGGAAAGTTCCTTGTTGAATTGCGTTGCATTCAGGTGCTTGCTTGGAAAGTTCCTTGTTGAATTGCGTTGCATTCAGGTGCTTGCTTGGAAAGTTCCTTGTTGAATTGCGTTGCATTCAGGTGTTGCTTGGAAAGTTCCTTGTTGAATTGCGTTGCATTAATGTGCTGCCGGGCGACGTTTCTGGTTGCACTGTGTTGCATTCAGGTGCTGCTGGGAAGGTTCCTGGTTAGAATGTGTTGCATTCAGGTGCTGCTTGGAAAGTTCCTTGTTGAATTGCGTTGCATTCAGGTGCTTGCTTGGAAAGTTCCTTGTTGCATTGCGTTGCATTCAGGTGCTGCTTGGAAAGTTCCTTGTTGATCTGTGTTGCATTCAGGTGCTGCTTGGTAAGTTCCTTGTTGAATTGTGTTTCATTCAGGTGCTTGATTGGAAAGTTCCTTGTTGAATTGCGTTGCATTCAGGTGCTGCTTGGAAAGTTCCTTGTAGATTTGTGTTGCATTCAGGTGCTGCTTGGAAAGTTCCCTGTTGAATTGCGTTGCATTCAGGTGCTGCTGCGAAAGTTCCTTGTTGAATTGCGTTGCATTCAGGTGCTTGCTTGGAAAAATCCCTGTTGAATTGTGTTGCATTCAGATGCTGCTGCGAAAGTTCCTTGTTGAATTGTGTTGCATTCAGGTGCTACTGCGAAAGTTCCTTGTTTAATTGCGTTGCATTCAGGTGCTTGCTTGGAAACTTCCTTGTTGAATTGCGTTGCATTCAGGTGCTGCTTGGAAAGTTCCTTGTTGAATTGTGTTGCATTCAGGTGTTGCTTGGAAAGTTCCTTGTAGATTTGTGTTGCATTCAGGTGCTGCTAGGAAAGTTCCTTGTTGAATTGCGTTGCACTCAGGTGCTGCTTGGAAAGTTCCTTGTTGAATTGCGTTGTATTCAGGTGCTGCCGGGGGACGTTTCTGGTTGCACTGTGTTGTATTCAGGTGCTGCTGGGAAAGTTCCTGGTTAGAATGTGTTGCATTCAGGTGCTGCTTGGAAAGTTCCTTGTTGAATTGCGTTGTATTCAGGTGCTGCCGGGGGACGTTTCTGGTTGCACTGTGTTGCATTCAGGTGCTGCTGGGAAAGTTCCTGGTTAGAATGTGTTGCATTCAGGTGCTGCTGGGAAAGTTCCAGCTTGAAAGGTGTTGCGTTTTAGTGCTGTTGGAAAAGTTTCTAGTTGAAATGTGTTGCATTCAAGGGCTGTTGGAAAAGTTTTGAGTTGCAACGTGTTGCAATCAAGTGCTGCTGGGAAAGTTCCAGGTTGGAATGTGTTGCATTTAAGTGCTGCTGGGAAATACGGAAAATATTGTGTGCTCGTTCACCATTGTTGGATTGTGTGAGGGCAGTAAGGTAGAAAAATATATATATTTTTCCCCCCAGCCTGGTTGTCATGGTTACGGAGTGCGCTTGCATTCTGCTCCTCCTTTTCCTTCTGCATTGGCTCCGCCCCTTCTGGTGAGGAGGTTGATTGGCTGCGTCGGCAGGAAGTTGTTGTTGTTGTCGCGTTTGATTCTCAGAGGTTTTGTAACTAACGTGTGCTTTTTGACGCGTCCTCCAGGTGAACACTTGCTGAATGTTCTGAGCTCCTGTTTCTCCTTCTGGTTGTTGTGTGCTCCTTGATGTCCACGGCATGCTCAATCCCACAAAAAGCACATTTAAGCTGCGTTCCTTCGTGTTAAGTCAGCTAAGAGTTGCAGCATTCGCTCCCTCAAAGTCCCTGAAAGTCCCTGAAAGTCCCTAAAAGTCCCTGAAAGTCCTCCAAGTTGACGTGCTGTGGGTGTGGTGGCGCCCCCTATGTGTGGTTACAGCCCAGAGCCGGTCAAAGAGCGGCTGGTAGACAGCGCCTCGCCGGTCTACCAGGCGGTCCAAAGTGCGGGCAAGGTCCAGGATGAGGGCGAGTGGGGTCAGCGGAGCAGCCACGTGCAGTCCAAGTCCTTCCAGGTCTTGGCCCACATGACGGGAACCGACTCTTGTAAGTCCGAGGTCACACATTGTGGTGAGTCCACGGTCCGTCAGCGAGTCCTCATGTCCGCCTTTTGTGTTTGTGTCCCGCAGTAACCCAGGAGGAGGAGCTTAGGAGGAGCAGGTAGGCCACGTGACCCCCACCGCCACGCAGCTCCTCACCTGCACAGCAAGCCCCGCCCCTCACTGCCGCCCTCACAACTTCCTGCCAGCTCGCCCCAAGCGTTGGCCCCTGAGCACTCTGACATGTGTTTAACCTCAGTCAGCATTTTGCTGCACCGTCCTGATGTAATGAGCTCATGTGACCACAGGAGGGCGCAGTAGGACAGACAGTGACGCAATACATGAAATGTAAATAATTATGTAATGAGCTCATGTGACCACAGGAGGGCGCAGTAGGACAGACAGTGACGCAATACATGAAATGTAAATAATTATGTAATGAGCTCATGTGACCACAGGAGGGCGCCGTAGGACAGACAGTGACGCAATACATGAAATAAGACTTGAGGCAAATATATAATGACATCATACAAGTCAAATATATATATTTTTTTCAATGATGTCCCGATCCAATATTGATATTAGATATCAGCAAAAAAGTAAATATGGGGTGATATGTGCTTGCATGTAAAATGAGTGATATCATGTGTGATACAAGCAATTCTGCAGCGTGCTTGCTTGTGTGTGATATCATGCGCGATACAAGCAGTCCTGCAGAGTGCTTACTTGTGTGTGTGATATCATGTGCGATACAAGCAGTCCTGCAGCGTGTTTATTTGTGTGTGATGTCATGTGCGATACAATCAGTCCTGCAAAGTGTTTACTTGTGTACGATATCATGCGCAATACAAGCAGTCCTGCGGCGTGTTTACTTGTGTGTGATATCATGTGCGATACACGCAGTCCTGCAGAGTGTTTACGTGTGTGTGCTATCATGTGTGATACAAGCAGTCCTGCAGGGTTTACTTGTATGTGATATCATGTGCGATGTAAGCAGTCCTGCAGAGTGTTTACTTGTATGTGATATCATGTGCGATACAAACAGTCCTGCAGCGTGTTTCCTTGTGTGTGATATCATGTGCGATACAAGCAGTCCTGCAGAGTGCTTACTTGTGTGATACATAAGCAGTCCCGCAGAGTGCTTACTTGTGTGTGATATCATGTGTGATACAAGCAGTCCTGCAGAGTGCTTACTTGTGTGTGTGATATCATGTGCAATGCAAGCAGTCCTGCAGAGTGTTTACATGTGTGTGCTATCATGTGTGATACAAGGAGTCCTGCAGAGTGTTTACTTGTATATGATATCATGTGCGATACAAGCAGTCCTTCGGCGTGTTTACTTGTGTGTGATATCATGTGCGATACACGCAGTCCTGCAGAGTGTTTATATGTGTGTGCTATCATGTGTGATACAAGGAGTCCTGCAGAGTGTTTACTTGTATATGATATCATGTGCGATACAAGCAGTCCTGCGGCTTGTTTACTTGTGTGTGACATCATATGCGATACAAGCAGTCCTGCAGAGCGCTTACTTGTTTGTGATATCATTTGCGATACAAGCAGTCCTGCAGAGCGCTTACTTGTGTGTGATATCATGTGCTATACAAACAGTCTTGCAACGTGTTCACTTGTACCGGTATGTGATATCATGTGCAATACAAGCAGTCCTGCAGAGTGTTTACTTGTATATGATATCATGTGTGATACACGCAGTCCTGCAGAGTGTTTACTTGTGTGTGATATCATGTGCGATGCAAGCAGTCCTGCAGCGTGTTTACTTGTGTGTGATATCATGTGTGATACAAGCAGTCCTGCAGAGTGCTTACTTGTGTGTGATATCATGTGCGATACAAGCAGTCCTGCAGAGTGCTTACTTGTGTGTGATATCATGCGCAATACAAGCAGTCCTGCGGCGTGTTTACTTGTGTGTGATATCATGTGCGATACACGCAGTCTTGCAGAGTGTTTACGTGTGTGTGCTATCATGTGTGATACAAGCAGTCCTGCAGGGTTTACTTGTATGTGATATCATGTGCGATACAAGCAGTCCTGCAGAGTGTTTACTTGTGTGTGATATCATGTGCGATACAAGCAGTCCTGCAGAGTGCTTACTTGTGTGTGATATCATGTGCGATACAAGCAGTCCTGCAGCGTGTTTACTTGTTTGTGATATCAGGTGCGATACAAGCAGTTCTGCGTAGTGTTGACTTGTGTGATATCATGTGCGATACAAGCAGTCCCGCCTGATCAATATCAAGGATACAATATCGGTATGGTATCGGAAGGGGAAAAGTTGTATCGGGACACCCCTATTATATTTTACCTATGTCATCCTTCCCTATCGAACCTGTTTTTGTTAGCTACAAATATATAAGTACAGTTTATAATCTATTATATGTAGCTTATATGTGTACAGTAATTAGTATATTATGTGTATATATGTACAGTTTGTAAGACATGTGTATATATGTACAGTATATAATATGTTTATATATATATACAGTATATATTATATTTATATATACGTACAGTATTTAATATATATGTAATATGAAACATTGTTATAGTTCTGAGATGATGTTATTATCATCTATAAATGAGGTCGTGTGTCACATGAAGCACGAGCATCACTTAGATGATGAAAGGTAACCATGGAAACCCTCCTGACACGCCCTAAACCCCAGCAGACGCTCCTAGTGGATGATGTCATCTTCATCATCCTCCAGAAGGTTCTTCTGCTTTCAGCCTAAATCTAATCTCGCAGCGAGCTTCATCCATCTTGTCTCCGTCTGATGGATGAAGCTGTCTGCTTATTCAATCGTCCGCCAGACATGACGCCACGGCGGTCCACGGTCCAGCTCTTACGCCATGTGCTTGCTCTGTCGCCGTAGCAACCTTAGCCACGTCACCATGGCAACAGGAGCATTTGGATTGTTGATCACACACTCTTCATGACCTCACACTAACGAACAACACTCGTGTGTGTGTGTGTGTTGTTTCTATACACGCCCACTTAACCTTTGACCTGCACAGGTGAGCGTGTCACTCTCCACTGATTCCAAGTCAGCACAGCCAGCAAAAATGACAAAATGTTCCACTTTATTGGCTCTCAGGAGGAGATGCTCCAAATTTCAGCCTGCAGCCTTTTCCTATGTTGTTGCAGGTTGCGTTCAAGGTCTGCTGGGAAAGTTCCAGATCAAAACGTGTGGCGTTAAAGTGCTGCTTGGAGAGTTCCTGCTTGAAATGTGTTGCATTCAAGTGCTGCTGGGAAAGTTCCAGGTTGAGATGTGTTGCATTCAAGTGCTGCTGGTAAAGTTCTAGGTTGTAATGTGTTACATTCAACTGCTGTTAAGAAATGTCTCGGTTGAAATGTGTTACATTTAGGTGCTGCTGGAAAAAAATCCTACATTAAATGTGTTGCATTCAGGTGCTGCTGGCAAAAAAGTCTGAGTTAAAATGTGGTGCATTCAGTTGCTGCTGGGAAAGTTCCTAATTAAAATGTGTTGCATTCAGGTGCTGCTGGGAAAGTTCCTGGTTAGAATATGTTGCATTCAGGTGCTGCTGGAAAAAAATCTTGTTTAGTATGTATTGCATTCAGGTGCTGCTGGGAAAGTTCCAGCTTGAAAGGTGTTGCATTTTAGTGCTGTTGGGAAAGTTTTGAGTTGCAATGTGTTGCACTCAAGTGCTGCTGGGAAAGTTCCAGGTTGGAATGTGTTGCATTCAGGTGCTGCTGGAAATAAAATCCTACATTAAATGTGTTGCATTCAGGTGCTGCTGAGAAAGTTCCTAGTTAAAATGTGTTGCATTCAGGTGCTTCTGGGAAAGTTCCTGGTTAGAATGTGTTGCATTCAGGTGCTGCTGGTAAAAATCCTGGTTAGAATGTATTGCATTCAGGTGCTGCTGGGAAAGTTCCAGCTTGAAAGGTGTTGCATTTTAGTGCTGTTTGAAAAGTGTTGAGTTGAAATGTGTTGCATTTAAGTGCTGCTGGGAAAGGTACGGGTTGAAATATGTTGCACGGAAGGGCTGTTGGAAAAGTTTTGAGTTGCAATGTGTTGCATTCAAGTGCTGCTGGGAAAATTCCAGGTTGGAATGTGTTGCGTTTAAGTGCTGCTGGGAAAGTTCCAGGTTGAAATGTGTTGCATTCAAGTGCTGCTGGGAATGTCCCAAGTTGAAATGTGTTGCATTCAAGTGCTGCTGGGAAGGTTCCAGGTTGAAATGGTTTGCATTCAAGTGCTGCTGGGAAAGTTCCAGGTTGTAATGTGTTGCATTTAAGTGCTTCTGGAAAAGTTCCAGGTTGTAATGTGTTGCATTTAAGTGCTTCTGGAAAAGTTCCAGGTTGAAATGGTTTGCATTCAAGTGCTGCTGGGAAAGTTCCAGGTTGTAATGTGTTGCATTTAAGTGCTTCTGGAAAAGTTCCAGGTTGGAATGTGTTGCATTCAAGTGCTGCTGGGAAGGTTCCAGGTTGTAATGTGTAGCAGTCAAGTGCTGTTGTGAAAGTTCAGGCTTGAAATGTGTTGCATTTAGGTGCTGCTGGGAAGGTTCCTGGATAAATGCGTTGCATTCAACTGCTGTTTAGAAATGTCTGGGTTGAAATGTGTTGCATTCAGGTGCTGCTGGAAATAAAATCCTACATTAAATGTGTTGCATTCAGATGCTGCTGAGAAAGTTCCTAGTTAAAATGTGTTGCATTCAGGTGCTTCTGGGTAAGTTCCTGGTTAGAATGTGTTGCATTTAGGTGCTGCTGGAAAAAATCCTGGTTAGAATGTATTGCATTCAGGTGCTGCTGGGAAAGTTCCAGCTTGAAAGGTGTTGCATTTTAGTGCTGTTTGAAAAGTGTTGAGTTGAAATGTGTTGCATTTAAGTGCTGCTGGGAAAGGTACGGGTTGAAATATGTTGCACGGAAGGGCTGTTGGAAAAGTTTTGAGTTGCAATGTGTTGCATTCAAGTGCTGCTGGGAAAGTTCCAGGTTGGAATGTGTTGCATTTAAGTGCTGCTGGGAAAGTTCCAGGTTGAAGTGTGTTGCATTTAAGTGCTGCTGGGAAAGATTCGGGTTGAAATGTGTTGCACTGAAGGGCTGTTGGAGAAGTTTTGAGTTGCAATGTGTTGCACTCAAGTGCTGCTGGGAAAGTTCCAGGTTGAAATGTGTTGCATTTAAGTGCTGCTGGGAAAGTTCCAGGTTGAAATGTGTTGCATTTAAGTGCTGCTGGGAATGTCCCAAGTTGAAATTCAAGTGCTGCTGGGAAGGTTCCAGGTTGTAATGTGTCGCATTCAAGTGCTGTTGAGAAAGTTCAGGCTTGAAATGTGTTGCATTTAGGTGATGCTGGGAAGGTTCCTGGATAAATGCGTTGCATTCAACTGCTGTTTAGAAATGTCTGGGTTGAAATGTGTTGCATTCAGGTGCTGCTGGAAATAAATTCCTACATTAAATGTGTTGCATTCAGGTGCTGCTGAGAAAGTTCCTAGTGAAAATGTGTTGCATTCAGGTGCTTCTGGGAAAGTTCCTGGTTAGAATGTGTTGCATTTAGGTGCTGCAGGAAAAAATCCTGGTTAGAATGTATTGCATTTAAGTGCTGCTGGGAAAGGTACGGGTTGAAATATGTTGCACGGAAGGGCTGTTGGAAAAGTTTTGAGTTGCAATGTGTTGCATTCAAGTGCTGCTGGGAAAGTTCCAGGTTGGAATGTGTTGCATTTAAGTGCTGCTAGGAAAGTTCCAGGTTGAAATGTGTTGCATTTAAGTGCTGCTGGGAATGTCCCAAGTTGAAATGTGTTGCATTCAAGTGCTGCTGGGAAGGTTCCAGGTTGAAATGGTTTGCATTCAAGTGCTGCTGGGAAGGTTCCAGGTTGTAATGTGTTGCATTTAAGTGCTGCTGGAAAAGTTCCAGGTTGGAATGTGTTGCATTCAAGTGCTGCTGGGAAGGTTCCAGGTTGTAATATGTTGCATTCAAGTGCTGCTGGGAAGGTTCCAGGTTGAAATGGTTTGCATTCAAGTGCTGCTGGGAAGGTTCCAGGTTGTAATGTGTTGCATTTAAGTGCTGCTGGAAAAGTTCCAGGTTGGAATGTGTTGCATTCAAGTGCTGCTGGGAAGGTTCCAGGTTGTAATGTGTTGCATTCAAGTGCTGCTGGGAAGGTTCCAGGTTGTAATGTGTTGCATTCAAGTGCTGCTGGGAAGGTTCCAGGTTGAAATGGTTTGCATTCAAGTGCTGCTGGGAAGGTTCCAGGTTGTAATGTGTTGCATTTAAGTGCTTCTGGAAAAGTTCCAGGTTGGAATGTGTCGCATTCAAGTGCTGCTGGGAAGGTTCAGGCTTGAAATGTGTTGCATTTAGGTGCTGCTGGGAAGGTTCCAGGTTGAAATGGTTTGCATTCAAGTGCTGCTGGGAAAGTTCCAGGTTGTAATGTGTTGCATTCAAGTGCTGCTGGGAAAGTTCCAGGTTGTAATGTGTTGCATTTAAGTGCTGCTGGAAAAGTTCCAGGTTGGAATGTGTTGCATTCAAGTGCTGCTGGGAAGGTTCCAGGTTGTAATGTGTTGCATTTAAGTGCTTCTGGAAAAGTTCCAGGTTGGAATGTGTTGCATTCAAGTGCTGCTGGGAAGGTTCCAGGTTGGAATGTGTCGCATTCAAGTGCTGCTGTGAAGGTTCAGGCTTGAAATGTGTTGCATTTAGGTGCTGCTGGGAAGGTTCATGGATAAATGCGTTGCATTCAACTGCTGTTAAGAAAATGTCTGGGTTGAAACGTGTTGCATTCAGGTGCTGCTGGGAAAAAAATCCTCGCTAGAATATATTGCATTCAGGTGCTGCTGGGAAAGTTCCTGGCTAGAATGTGTTTGCCTTCAAGTGCTTGGACTTGCTCGGAGTCCCCCGAACGCCACGGGTGGGCGGAGCCGGCGGCAGGTTGCCATGGTGACCTTTGCTTTTGTGTTGTCTCCACACCTGCAGCATGAAGCGCCAATCTGCTGCTGGCGTGAGCGTCCAGCACCGTGCTGCCGTGTCCAGGTACCGCCCCCACGAAAGAAGCCACGCCCACATCTTCGTCTTTAATTCTGCTTCCTGACTCTTCTGTGGCACAGCGCTAACTCGTGCTAACTCGCACTAACTCGCGCTAACTCACGCTAACCCGCGCTATCGCAGTCTTGGCGCAAATGGAGCATCCTGCTCTGTATGAAGTATAAACAGGCAATCTGATTATGTCACAAAAGCGATGAGTCGTCCATTGCTTGATCTTCATCATCATGCCACGCTGCTCACCATCACCATCATCGTCATTATTACGGCGGTACTTGAACGCATCGTTTCTTCCTTCCTCTGCAGCCAGTTCGGTCAGCCCCCCGCCGGGCCTCCTTCCCAGCAGGCCCCGCCCCCTCAGCAGTACCAGCCACCTCCTTCCCAGCAGGCCCCGCCCCCTCAGCAGTACCAGCAACCTCCTTCCCAGCCGGCCCCGCCCCCTCAGCACTATCAACAGGCCCCGCCCACCCAGCAGAGCTCCATCCAGATACCGGTGGGCTCCGCCCCTCCCAAGGTGGTCAGCACCGCCTGCATCTACCCCTCTCAGCCAGGTGAGCTCGGCTCGGTCACGTGCTTTGTTGTGGTCACATGACCAACTCTCGCTGTCTCTTCCAGCTCAGGCCCCGCCCCCGCCGCGACCTCACCCCGCCGCTGCGCACGCGCCTCAGGGTGGCGGCGCCGCCTCCAACCGCCCCCCCTGGGTGACCGACACCTCCTTCGCGGACAAGTTTGACCCCGGCAAGACCACCACCACCGTCGTCAAGGCGCCGCCGCTGCCTCAGGGCGCGCCTCCTCCGCCGGCGTACATCCCCAACCCTTCCCCCGCCGCCATGAGCCCCGCCCCCGCCCCCGCCCATGTCGCTCCCAACCCCGCCCCCTTCCCGCCGGTGGCCAGAGGCGTGGCACAAAGGGCGGAGAGGTTCACCGCCAGCAGCCGCACGGCGCTCTGCGGCGCCTGCAACAGCGTCATCCGGTAAGCCCCGCCCCTTCCTGCCCGTCGTACTTCCCGCAATAAGAGCAGCTGGTGTCCAGGGGTCCCTTCCTGGTGGCGCTGGGCCGCTCGTGGCATCCCGAGGAGTTCAACTGCCATTACTGCAACGTGTCGCTGGCGGACGTCAGCTTCGTGGAGGAGCAGAACAACGTCTACTGTGAGAAATGCTACGAGGAGTTCTTCGCCCCCACCTGCGCTCGCTGCAGCACCAAGGTCATGGGGGTGAGTGCCAGACGGCATCATGGGAAAACACTTCCCCGAGAACCACAAATAACTACTTAAAAGTACCACGACTACGTCAGTGGTTAGAGTGTCCGCCCTGAGATCGGTAGGTCGTAAACTACAACAACGGAGTCAATCAACGATAACTACATACGCCTATAACTACACAAAACTACAACAACTAAGTAAAACTACAAACCCCGTTTCCATATGAGTTGGGAAATTGTGTTAGGTGTAAATATAAACGGAATACAATGATTTGCAAATCCTTTTCAACCCATATTCAGTTGAATGCGCTACAAAGACAAGATATTTGATGTTCAAACTCATTAACTTTATTTTTTTTTTGCAAATAATAATTAACTTAGAATTTCATGGCTGCAACACGTGACAAAGTAGTTGGGAAAGGGCTTGTTCACCACTGTGTTACATGGCCTTTCCTTTTAGTTTGCCAACAAAGAGGTTGCTAACAAAGAGGTTGCTAACAAAGATGTTGCCAACAAAGATGTTGCTAACAAAGATGATGCTAACAAAGATGATGCTAACAAAGATGTTGCTAACAAAGATGATGCTAACAAAGACGTTGATAACAAAGATGATGCTAACAAACATGTTGCTAACAAAGATGATACTAACAAAGATGTTGCTAACAAAGATGTTGCTAACAAAGATGTTGCTAACAAAGATGTTGCCAACAAAGATGTTGCTAACAAAGATGATGCTAACAAAGATGATGCTAACAAAGATGTTGCTAACAAAGATGATGCTAACAAAGACGTTGATAACAAAGATGATGCTAACAAACATGTTGCTAACAAAGATGATACTAACAAAGATGTTGCTAACAAAGATGTCCTCCTCAGATGATGTTGCTAACAAAGATGTTGCATACAAAGATGTTGCTAACAAAGATGTCCTCCTCATATTACGTTGTTGACAAAGATGTTCTCCTCATATTACGTCTCTAACATAGGTGTTGCTAGCAAAGATGTTGCTAACAAAGATGTTGCCAACAAAGATGTTGCTAACAAAGATGTTGCTAACAAAGATGTTGCCAACAAAGATGTTGTCAACAAAGATGTTGTCAACAAAGATGTTACCAACAAAGATGTTGCCAACAAAGATGTTGCTAACAAAGATGTTGCCAACAAAGAGTTTGCCAACAAAGATGTTGCTAACAAAGATGTTGCTAACAAAGATGTTGCTAACAAAGAGTTTGCCAACAAAGATGTTGCTAACAAAGATGTTGCTAACAAAGATGTCCTCCTTTAGATGATGTTGCTAACAAAAATGTTGCTAACAAAGATGTTGCTAACAAAGATGTCCTCCTCATATTACGTTGTTGACAAAGATGTTCTCCTCATATTACGTCGCTAACAAAGGTGTTGCTAGCAAAGATGTTGCTAACAAAGATGTTGCTAACAAAGATGTTGCCAACAAAGATGTTGCCAACAAAGATGTTGCTAACAAAGAGTTTTCCAACAAAGATGTTGCCAACAAAGTGTTTGCCAACAAAGATGTTGCTAACAAAGATGTTGCCAACAAAGATGTTGCCAACAAAGATGTTGCCAACAAAGATGTTGCTAACAAAGATGTTGCTAACAAAGATGTTGCCAACAAAGACGTTCCTAACAAAGAGTTTGCCAACAAAGATGTTGCTAACAAAGATGTTGCTAACAAAGATGTTGCCAACAAAGAGTTTGCCAACAAAGATGTTGCTAACAAAGATGTTGCCAACAAAGATGTTGCCAACAAAAATGACGCTAACAAAGAGTTTGCCAACAAAGATGTTGCTAACAAAGATGTTGCTATCAAAGATGTTGCCAACAAAGATGTTGCCAACAAAGATGTTGTCAACAAAGATGTTGCCAACAAAGTTGATGCCAACAAAGATGTTGCTAACAAAGATGTTGCCAACAAAGATGTTGCCAACAAAGATGTTGTCAACAAAGATGTTGCCAACAAAGTTGATGCCAACAAAGATGTTGCTAACAAAGATGTTGCCAACAAAGATGTTGCCAACAAAGATGTTGCTAACAAAGATGTTGCTAACAACGATGTTGCTAACAACGATGTTGCCAACAAAGATGTTGCCAACAAAGAGTTTGCCAACAAAGATGTTGCTAACAAAGATGTTGCCAACAAAGATGTTGCCAACAAAGATGTTGCTAACAAAGAGTTTTCCAACAAAGATGTTGCCAACAAAGTGTTTGCCAACAAAGATGTTGCTAACAAAGATGTTGCCAACAAAGATGTTGCCAACAAAGATGTTGCCAACAAAGAT
The DNA here is from genome assembly GCF_033978685.3 of Nerophis lumbriciformis. NCBI lineage: Eukaryota > Metazoa > Chordata > Actinopteri > Syngnathiformes > Syngnathidae > Nerophis > Nerophis lumbriciformis. The sequence goes on along the minus strand of NC_084549.2, from coordinate 68,309,825 downwards.
GTTGCCAACAAAGATGTTGCTAACAAAGATGTTGCTAACAAAGATGTTGCTAACAAGGAGTTTGCCAACAAAGATGTTGCTAACAAAGATGTTGCTAACAAAGATGTTGCCAACAAAGATGTTGCTAACAAAGAGTTTGCCAACAAAGATGTTGCTAACAAAGATGTTGCCAACAAAGATGTTGCCAACAAAAATGATGCTAACAAAGAGTTTGCCAACAAAGATGTTGCTAACAAAGATGTTGCTAACAAAGATGTTGCCAACAAAGATGTTGCCAACAAAAATGATGCTAACAAAGAGTTTGCCAACAAAGATGTTGCTAACAAAGATGTTGCTATCAATATTGCTAACAAGGAGTTTGCCAACAAAGAGTTTGCCAACAAAGATGTTGCCAACAAAGATGTTGCTAACAAAGAGTTTGCCAACAAAGATGTTGCTAATCCTTTTCAACCCATAATCAATTGAATGCACTACAAAGACAAGATATTTGATGTTCAAACTCATAAACTTTATTTATTTTTTTGCAAATAATAATTAACTTACAATTTCATGGCTGCAACACGTGACAAAATAGTTAGGAAAGGGCATGTTCACCACTGTGTTACATGGCCTTTCCTTTTAACAACACTCAGTAAAGGTTTGGGAACTGAGGAGACACATTTTTGAAGCTTCTCAGGTGGAATTCTTTCCCATTCTTGCTTGATGTACAGCTTAAGTTGTTCAACAGTCCGGGGGTCTCCGTTGTGCTATTTTAGGCTTCATAATGCGCCACACATTTTCAATTGCAGACAGGTCTGGACTACAGGCAGGCCAGTCTAGTACCCGCACTCTTTACCTATGAAGCCACGTTGATGCAACACGTGGTTTGGCATTGTCTTGCTGAAATAAGCAGGGGCGTCCATGATAACGTTGCTTGGATGGCAACATATGTTGCTTCAAAACCTGTATGTACCTTTCAGCATTAACGGTGCCTTCACAGATGTGTGAGTTACCCATGTCTTGGGCACTAATACACCCCCATACCATCACACATGCTGGCTTTTACACTTTGCGCCTAGAACAATCTGGATGGTTCTTTTTGGTCCGGAGGACACGACGTCCACAGTTTCCAAAAACAATTTGAAATGTGGACTCGTCAGACCACAGAACACTTTTCCACTTTGCATCAGTCCATCTTAGATAAGCTCAGGCCCAGCGAAGCCGACGGCGTTTCTGGGTGTTGTTGATAAACGGTTTTCGCCTTGCATAGCAGAGTTTTAACTTGCACTTACAGATGTAGCGACCAACTGTAGTTACTGACAGTGGGTTTCTGAAGTGTTCCTTAGCCCATGTGGTGATATCCTTTACACACTGATGTCGCTTGTTGATGCAGTACAGCCTGAGGGATGGAAGGTCACGGGCTTAGCTGCTTACGTGCAGTGATTTCTCCAGATTCTCTGAACCCTTTGATGATATTACGGACCGTAGATGGCGAAATCCCTAAATTCCTTGCAATAGCTGGTTGAGAAAGGTTTTTCTTAAACTGTTCAACAAATGATTTGCAAATCATTGTATTCCATTTATATTTACATCCAACACAATTTCCCAACTCATATGGAAACGGGGGTTGTACATCAAACTACAACAACTACTTAAAATACAACAACTACATCAAACTACATAAAAAGATGATAACTATGCAAAATGACGATGAATTTGTTAAACTACACCGACTATGCCAAACTACGTCAACTATGCCAAACTAGGACAAGTACATAAAGCTTGACAAAGATTGTTGTTGTGTTGCAGGAGGTGATGCACGCTCTGAGGCAGACGTGGCACACCACATGTTTCGTGTGCGCCGCCTGTGGAAAACCTTTTGGCAACAGTCTCTTCCACATGGAGGATGGAGAACCTTACTGCGAGAAAGGTTAGCTTCCTCCTGCTAACATGCTAACACACATGTTGCTAACACAGATGTTGCCAACAAAAATGTTGCCAACAAAAATTACCTCCTCAGATTATGTTGCAAAACAAAGATGTTGTTAACAAAGATGTTGGCAAAAAAAAAAAGATGTTGCTAACAAAGATGATGCTAACAAAGATGTTGCCAACATGGATGTTGCCAACAAAGATGTTGCTAACAAAGATGTTGACAACAAAGATGTTGCCAACAAAGATGTTGCCAACAAAGATGTTGCTATCAAAGATGATGTCAACAAAGATGTTGCCAACAAAGATGATGTCAACAAAGATGTTGCCAACAAGGATGTTGTCAACAAAGATGTTGCTAACAAAGATGTTGCTAACAAATATGTTGCTAACAAAGATGATGCTAACAAAGATGTTGCTAACAAAGATGATGCTAACAAAGATGTCCTCCTCAGATTACGTTGCCAACAAAGATGTTGCTAACAAAGATGTCCTCCTCAGATGATGTTGCTAACAAAGATGTTGCATACAAAGATGTTGCATACAAAGATGTTGCCAACAAAGATGTTGCTAACAAAGATGTTGCCAACAAAGATGTTGCTAACAAAGATGTTGCCAACAAAGATGTTGCTAACAAAGATGTTGCCAACAAAGATGTTGCCAACAAAGATGTTGCTAACAAAGATGTTGCCAACAAAGATGTTGCCAACAAAGATGTTGCTAACAAAGATGTTGCTAACAAAAATGTTGCTAACAAAGATGTTGCCAACAAAGATTTTGCTAACAAAGAGTTTGCCAACAAAGATGTCGCCAATAAAAATGATGCTAACAAAGATGTTGCTAACAAAGATGTTGCTAACAAAGATGTTGCTAACAAAGATGATGCTAACAAAGATGTTGCTAACAAAGATGATGCTAACAAAGATGTCCTCCTCAGATTACGTTGCCAACAAAGATGTTGCTAACAAAGATGTTGCTAACAAAGATGATGCTAACAAAGATGTCCTCCTCAGATTACGTTGCCAACAAAGATGTTGCTAACAAAGATGTCCTCCTCAGATGATGTTGCTAACAAAGATGTTGCATACAAAGATGTTGCATACAAAGATGTTGCCAACAAAGATGTTGCTAACAAAGATGTTGCCAACAAAGATGTTGCCAACAAAGATGTTGCTAACAAAGATGTTGCCAACAAAGATGTTGCTAACAAAGATGTTGCTAACAAAAATGTTGCTAACAAAGATGTTGCCAACAAAGATTTTGCTAACAAAGAGTTTGCCAACAAAGATGTTGCCAATAAAAATGATGCTAACAAAGATGTTGCTAACAAAGATGTTGCTAACAAAGATGTTGCTAACAAAGATGATGCTAACAAAGATGTTGCTAACAAAGATGATGCTAACAAAGATGTCCTCCTCAGATTACGTTGCCAACAAAGATGTTGCTAACAAAGATGTTGCTAACAAAGATGATGCTAACAAAGATGTCCTCCTCAGATTACGTTGCCAACAAAGATGTTGCTAACAAAGATGTCCTCCTCAGATGATGTTGCTAACAAAGATGTTGCATACAAAGATGTTGCTAGCAAAGATATTGCCAACAAAGATGTTGCCAACAAAGATGTTGCTAACAAAGATGTTGCTAACAAAGATGTTGCTAACAAAGATGATGCTAACAAAGATGTTGCTAACAAAGATGATGCTAACAAAGATGTCCTCCTCAGATTACGTTGCCAACAAAGATGTTGCTAACAAAGATGTCCTCCTCAGATGATGTTGCTAACAAAGATGTTGCATACAAAGATGTTGCTAGCAAAGATATTGCCAACAAAGATGTTGCTAACAAAGATGTTGCTAACAAAAATGTTGCTAACAAAGACGTTGCCAACAAAGATTTTGCTAACAAAGAGTTTGCCAACAAAGATGTTGCTAACAAAGATGTTGCCAATAAAAATGATGCTAACAAAGATGTTGCTAACAAAGATGTTGCTAACAAAGATGATGCTAACAAAGATGTTGCTAACAAAGATGTTGCTAACAAAGATGATGCTAACAAAGATGTTGCTAACAAAGATGATGCTAACAAAGATGTCCTCCTCAGATTACGTTGCCAACAAAGATGTTGCTAACAAAGATGTTGCTAACAAAGATGATGCTAACAAAGATGTCCTCCTCAGATTACGTTGCCAACAAAGATGTTGCTAACAAAGATGTCCTCCTCAGATGATGTTGCTAACAAAGATGTTGCATACAAAGATGTTGCCAGCAAAGATATTGCCAACAAAGATGTTGCTAACAAAGATGTTGCTAACAAAGATGTTGCTAACAAAGATGATGCTAACAAAGATGTTGCTAACAAAGATGATGCTAACAAAGATGTCCTCCTCAGATTACGTTGCCAACAAAGATGTTGCTAACAAAGATGTCCTCCTCAGATGATGTTGCTAACAAAGATGTTGCATACAAAGATGTTGCTAGCAAAGATATTGCCAACAAAGATGTTGCTAACAAAGATGTTGCTAACAAAAATGTTGCTAACAAAGATGTTGCCAACAAAGATGTTGCTAACAAAGATGTTGCTAACAAAAATGTTGCTAACAAAGATGTTGCCAACAAAGATTTTGCTAACAAAGAGTTTGCCAACAAAGATGTTGCCAATAAAAATGATGCTAACAAAGATGTTGCCAACAAAGATGTTGCTAACAAAGATGTTGACAACAAAGATGTTGCCAACAAAGATGTTGCCAACAAAGATGTTGCTATCAAAGATGATGTCAACAAAGATGTTGCCAACAAAGATGATGTCAACAAAGATGTTGCCAACAAGGATGTTGTCAACAAAGATGTTGCTAACAAAGATGTTGCTAACAAATATGTTGCTAACAAAGATGATGCTAACAAAGATGTTGCTAACAAAGATGATGCTAACAAAGATGTCCTCCTCAGATTACGTTGCCAACAAAGATGTTGCTAACAAAGATGTCCTCCTCAGATGATGTTGCTAACAAAGATGTTGCATACAAAGATGTTGCATACAAAGATGTTGCCAACAAAGATGTTGCTAACAAAGATGTTGCCAACAAAGATGTTGCTAACAAAGATGTTGCCAACAAAGATGTTGCCAACAAAGATGTTGCTAACAAAGATGTTGCCAACAAAGATGTTGCCAACAAAGATGTTGCTAACAAAGATGTTGCTAACAAAAATGTTGCTAACAAAGATGTTGCCAACAAAGATTTTGCTAACAAAGAGTTTGCCAACAAAGATGTTGCCAATAAAAATGATGCTAACAAAGATGTTGCTAACAAAGATGTTGCTAACAAAGATGTTGCTAACAAAGATGATGCTAACAAAGATGTTGCTAACAAAGATGATGCTAACAAAGATGTCCTCCTCAGATTACGTTGCCAACAAAGATGTTGCTAACAAAGATGTTGCTAACAAAGATGATGCTAACAAAGATGTTGCTAACAAAGATGATGCTAACAAAGATGTCCTCCTCAGATTACGTTGCCAACAAAGATGTTGCTAACAAAGATGTCCTCCTCAGATGATGTTGCTAACAAAGATGTTGCATACAAAGATGTTGCATACAAAGATGTTGCCAACAAAGATGTTGCTAACAAAGATGTTGCCAACAAAGATGTTGCCAACAAAGATGTTGCCAACAAAGATGTTGCCAACAAAGATGTTGCCAACAAAGATGTTGCTAACAAAGATGTTGCTAACAAAAATGTTGCTAACAAAGATGTTGCCAACAAAGATTTTGCTAACAAAGAGTTTGCCAACAAAGATGTTGCCAATAAAAATGATGCTAACAAAGATGTTGCTAACAAAGATGTTGCTAACAAAGATGTTGCTAACAAAGATGATGCTAACAAAGATGTTGCTAACAAAGATGATGCTAACAAAGATGTCCTCCTCAGATTACGTTGCCAACAAAGATGTTGCTAACAAAGATGTTGCTAACAAAGATGATGCTAACAAAGATGTCCTCCTCAGATTACGTTGCCAACAAAGATGTTGCTAACAAAGATGTCCTCCTCAGATGATGTTGCTAACAAAGATGTTGCATACAAAGATGTTGCATACAAAGATGTTGCCAACAAAGATGTTGCTAACAAAGATGTTGCCAACAAAGATGTTGCCAACAAAGATGTTGCTAACAAAGATGTTGCCAACAAAGATGTTGCTAACAAAGATGTTGCTAACAAAAATGTTGCTAACAAAGATGTTGCCAACAAAGATTTTGCTAACAAAGAGTTTGCCAACAAAGATGTTGCCAATAAAAATGATGCTAACAAAGATGTTGCTAACAAAGATGTTGCTAACAAAGATGTTGCTAACAAAGATGATGCTAACAAAGATGTTGCTAACAAAGATGATGCTAACAAAGATGTCCTCCTCAGATTACGTTGCCAACAAAGATGTTGCTAACAAAGATGTTGCTAACAAAGATGATGCTAACAAAGATGTCCTCCTCAGATTACGTTGCCAACAAAGATGTTGCTAACAAAGATGTCCTCCTCAGATGATGTTGCTAACAAAGATGTTGCATACAAAGATGTTGCTAGCAAAGATATTGCCAACAAAGATGTTGCCAACAAAGATGTTGCTAACAAAGATGTTGCTAACAAAGATGTTGCTAACAAAGATGATGCTAACAAAGATGTTGCTAACAAAGATGATGCTAACAAAGATGTCCTCCTCAGATTACGTTGCCAACAAAGATGTTGCTAACAAAGATGTCCTCCTCAGATGATGTTGCTAACAAAGATGTTGCATACAAAGATGTTGCTAGCAAAGATATTGCCAACAAAGATGTTGCTAACAAAGATGTTGCTAACAAAAATGTTGCTAACAAAGATGTTGCCAACAAAGATTTTGCTAACAAAGAGTTTGCCAACAAAGATGTTGCTAACAAAGATGTTGCCAATAAAAATGATGCTAACAAAGATGTTGCTAACAAAGATGTTGCTAACAAAGATGATGCTAACAAAGATGTTGCTAACAAAGATGATGCTAACAAAGATGTTGCTAACAAAGATGATGCTAACAAAGATGTCCTCCTCAGATTACGTTGCCAACAAAGATGTTGCTAACAAAGATGTTGCTAACAAAGATGATGCTAACAAAGATGTCCTCCTCAGATTACGTTGCCAACAAAGATGTTGCTAACAAAGATGTCCTCCTCAGATGATGTTGCTAACAAAGATGTTGCATACAAAGATGTTGCCAGCAAAGATATTGCCAACAAAGATGTTGCTAACAAAGATGTTGCTAACAAAGATGTTGCTAACAAAGATGATGCTAACAAAGATGTTGCTAACAAAGATGATGCTAACAAAGATGTCCTCCTCAGATTACGTTGCCAACAAAGATGTTGCTAACAAAGATGTCCTCCTCAGATGATGTTGCTAACAAAGATGTTGCATACAAAGATGTTGCTAGCAAAGATATTGCCAACAAAGATGTTGCTAACAAAGATGTTGCTAACAAAAATGTTGCTAACAAAGATGTTGCCAACAAAGATGTTGCTAACAAAGATGTTGCTAACAAAAATGTTGCTAACAAAGATGTTGCCAACAAAGATTTTGCTAACAAAGAGTTTGCCAACAAAGATGTTGCCAATAAAAATGATGCTAACAAAGATGTTGCTAACAAAGATGTTGCTAACAAAGATGTTGCTAACAAAGATGATGCTAACAAAGATGTTGCTAACAAAGATGATGCTAACAAAGATGTCCTCCTCAGATTACGTTGCCAACAAAGATGTTGCTAACAAAGATGTTGCTAACAAAGATGATGCTAACAAAGATGTCCTCCTCAGATTACGTTGCCAACAAAGATGTTGCTAACAAAGATGTCCTCCTCAGATGATGTTGCTAACAAAGATGTTGCATACAAAGATGTTGCTAGCAAAGATATTGCCAACAAAGATGTTGCCAACAAAGATGTTGCTAACAAAGATGTTGCTAACAAAGATGTTGCTAACAAAGATGATGCTAACAAAGATGTTGCTAACAAAGATGATGCTAACAAAGATGTCCTCCTCAGATTACGTTGCCAACAAAGATGTTGCTAACAAAGATGTCCTCCTCAGATGATGTTGCTAACAAAGATGTTGCATACAAAGATGTTGCTAGCAAAGATATTGCCAACAAAGATGTTGCTAACAAAGATGTTGCTAACAAAAATGTTGCTAACAAAGATGATGCCAACAAAGATTTTGCTAACAAAGAGTTTGCCAACAAAGATGTTGCTAACAAAGATGTTGCCAATAAAAATGATGCTAACAAAGATGTTGCCAACAAAAAGTTTGCCAACAAAGATGTTGCTAACAAAGATGATGTCAACAAAGAGTTTGCTAACAAAGAGTTTGCCAACAAAGATGTTGCTAACAAAGATGTTGCCAATAAAAATGATGCTAACAAAGATGTTGCTAACAAAGATGTTGCTAACAAAGATGTTGCCAACAAAGATGATGCTAACAAAGATGTTGCCAACAAAGATGTTGCTAACAAAGATGTTGCTAACAAAGAGTTTGCTAACAAAGATGTTGCCAACAAAAATGATGCTAACAAAGAGTTTGCCAACAAATATGTTGCCAACAAAGATGTTGCTAACAAAGATGTTGCTAACAAAAATGATGCTAACAAAGATGTTGCTAACAAAGATGATGCCAACAAAGATGTTGCCAACAAAGATGATGCTAACAAAGATGTTGCTAACAAAGATGATGCTAACAAAGATGATGCTAACAAAGATGTTGCTAACAAAGATGATGCCAACAAAGATGTTGCTAACAAAGATGATGCCAACAAAGATGATGCTAACAAAGATGTTGCTAACAAAGATGATGCTAACAAAGATGATGCTAACAAAGATGTTGCTAACAAAGATGATGCTAACAAAGATGTTGCTAACAAAGATGATGCTAACAAAGATGTTGCTAACAAAGATGATGCTAACAAAGATGTTGCTAACAAAGATGATGCTAACAAAGATGTCCTCCTCAGATTACGTGGCGCTCTTCAGCACCAAATGTCACGGCTGTGACTTCCCAGTGGAAGCTGGAGATAAATTCATCGAAGCTTTGGGTCACACCTGGCATGACACCTGCTTCGTGTGCGCGGTAAGCTCCTCCTCCTTCCCTCCGACAATACTTCTTAAAGTACTGCGTTGTTGTAGTATTGTGTAGATGAAGTACTGTGCTGCAAAGTGAGGAGTGTGTGTACTTGCAGGTGTGTCACATCAACCTGGAAGGCCAACCTTTCTACTCCAAGAAGGACAAACCTTTGTGCAAGAAGCACGCTCACGCCATCAACGTGTAACCTAGCAACCACATGCATCAATGTGTAACCTAGCAACCACACGCCATCAATGTGTAACCTAGCAACCGCACGCCATCTATGTGTAACCTAGCAACCACACGCCATCAACGTGTAACCTGGCAACCACACGCCATCAACCTATAACCCAGCAACCACACACATCAACCTGTAACCTAGCAACCACACACATCAACCTGTAACCTGGCAACCACACACATCAACCTGTAACCTGGCATCCACACGCCATCAACGTGTAACCTAGCAATCACACACATCAACGTGTAACCTGGCAACCACACGCCATCAACGTGTAACCTGGCAACCACACGCATCAATGTGTAACCTAGCAACCACACGCCATCAATGTGTAACCTAGCAACCGCACGCCATCAATGTGTAACCTAGCAACCGTACGCCATCAACGTGTAACCTGGCAACCACACGCCATCAACGTGTAACCTGGCAACCACACACATCAACGTGTAACCTAGCAACTGTACGCCATCAACGTGTAACCTAGCAACCGCAGGCCATCAACGTGTAACCTAGCAACCGCTTCTTCACTTCTACACGCGTGTGCTAAAACACATTTTGCTTTTGCTTTTTTAAATCTTCCAATTTCAAATCAAATCTTTGTCTTCTGTTTTTCTCTTTGAATTGTTCTTTTTGCTTTTCTTTGTTTGCAACAACATGAAACCTTTCAGGCTGTGAATGCAACTCAAGCCTTACTGTGGTCAAATTCCCCAGCTTCTTACAGACACTTGAACTAACCACAGGCAACAATCTGCAATGTAATAAACATACAAGAAAGTTGAACTCTATGAATAAATATGTCATCCATCCATCCATCCATTTTCTACCGCTTGTCCCTTTCGGGGTCGCGGGTAAATATGTCATCCACCCAAAAATAATATTTAAATACTTTGTCATTTTTTTTTAATAACTGTAAGAATACAAATGAATCAAAGGAGATACAATTTATTGATTTTATATTATGTGTAATATAGTTTAATGACCAGAATTATTTTAGACACTTGAACTCAGCACATTCAGTCCTGCAGGATTACAGTCACTCAATGTAACATTTGAATGTCCTACACTATGTTAGACACTTGAACTCAGCACATTCAGTCCTGCAGGATTACAGTCACCCAAAGTAACATTTGAATGTCCTACACTATGTTAGACACTTGAACGCAGCACATTAAGTCCTACAAGATTACAAACCCCCAAAGTAACATTTGAATGTCCTACACTATGTTAGATACTTGAACTCAACACATTGAGTCCTGCAAGATTAGAGAAACCGAAAGTAACATTTGAATGCCCTACGCTATGTTAGACACTTGAACTCAGCACAGTCAGTCCTGCAAAATTGCAGACACCAAAGGTAACATTTGAATGTCCCACACTATGTTAGACACTTGAACTCAGCACATTCAGTACTGCAGGATTACAGTCACCCAATGTAAAATTTGAATGTCCTATACTATGTTAGACACTTGAACTCAGCACATTTACTCCTACAAGATTACAAACCCCCAAAGTAACATGTCCTACACTATGTTAGACACTTGAACTCAGCACCTTTAATCCTACAAGATTACAAAAACCCAAAGTAACATTTGAATGTCCTACACTATGTTAGATACTTGAACTCAACACATTGAGTCCTGCAAGATTAGAGAAACCGAAAGTAACATTTGAATGCCCTACGCTATGTTAGACACTTGAACTCAGCACATTCAGTCCTGCAAAATTGCAGACACCCAAGGTAACATTTGAATGTCCCACACTATGTTAGACACTTGAACTCAGCACATTCAGTACTGCAGGATTACAGTCACCCAATGTAAAATTTGAATGTCCTATACTATGTTAGACACTTGAACTCAGCACATTTACTCCTACAAGATTACAAACCCCCAAAGTAACATGTCCTACACTATGTTAGACACTTGAACTCAGCACCTTTAATCCTACAAGATTACAAAAACCCAAAGTAACATTTGAATGTCTCACACTATGTTAGATACTTGAACTCAACACATTCAGTCATGCAGGATTAGAGAAACCCAAAGTAACATTTGAATGTCCTACGCTATGTTAGACACTTGAACTCAACACATTCAGTCCTGCAAGATTAGAGAAACCCAAAGTAAAATTTGAATGTCCTATACTATGTTAGACACTTGAACTCAGCACATTCAGTACTGCAGGATTACAGTCACCCAATGTCAAATTTGAATGTCCTACACTATGTTAGACACTTGAACTCAGCACATTTAATCCTACAAGATTACAAAAACCCAAAGTAACATTTGAATGTCTCACACTATGTTAGATACTTGAACTCAACACATTCAGTCATGCAGGATTAGAGAAACCCAAAGTAACATTTGAATGTCCTACGCTATGTTAGACACCTGAACTCAACACATTCAGTCCTGCAAGATTAGAGAAACCCAAAGTAACATTTGAATGTCCTACACTATGTTAGACACTTGAACTCAGCACATTTACTCCTACAAGATTACAAATCCCCAAAGTAGCATGTCCTACACTATGTTAGACACTTGAACTCAGCACCTTTAATCCTACAAGATTACAAAAACCCAAAGTAACATTTGAATGTCTCACACTATGTTAGATACTTGAACTCAACACATTCAGTCATGCAGGATTAGAGAACCCCAAAGTAACATTTGAATGTCCTACGCTATGTTAGACACTTGAACTCAACACATTCAGTCCTGCAAGATTAGAGAAACCCAAAGTAACATTTGAATGTCCTACGCTATGTTAGACACTTGAACTCAGCACATTCAGTCCCGCAACATTGCGGACACCCAAAGTAACATTTGAATTTCCTCCACTTTGTTAAACACTTGAACTCAGCACATTAAATTCTGCAAGATTGCAGACACCCAAAGTAACATTTGAATGTCCCACACTATGTTAGACACTTGAACTCAGCACATTAAATCCTGCAAGATTACAGCAACCCAAAGTAACTTTTGAATATCCTACACTATGTTAGACACTTGAACTCAGCACATTAAGTCCTGCAAGACTGCAGACACCCAAAGTAACATTTGAATGTCCTCCACTATGTTAGACACTTGAACTCAGCAGAGGCTATTTCTCACACACAGTATCTAACGTTAGAATGTCCCACAGTGTTTTGGACACCTGAAGTAAGCACAGACCATCACACTGTTCCTGACAACAAGCCACTAACTGATCTCGGCCTTATTTTTCATATTTCTTTGCAATAAAGTGAGATATTTATTTGCAATATGGTGCTCAGAAGAAAGCGCTGGATTTTTTTCTTAGAGTGTTTTTTTGTGACTGTAGTGAGAGAAATGTCAGCTTTGTGCTCGTAGAGTCATCACAGTGTTGGTCAGAAAGTAAAATGATGTAGTACTACTACTAGTTAGTAACAGCAGTGCTACTACTAGTTTATTTTGTGCTACTGTAGTAACAGCAGTAGTACTACTAGTTTATCTTGTGTTACTGTAGTAACAGCAGTAGTACTACTAGTTCAACTTGTGTTACTGTAGTAACAGCTGTAGTACCACTACTAGTTTATCTTGTGTTACTGTAGTAACATCAGTAGTACTACTAGTTTATCTTGTGTTACTGTAGTAACAGCAGTAGAACTACTAGTGTATCTTGTGTTACTGTAGTAACAGCAGTAGTACTACTGCTAGTTTATCGTGTGTTACTGTAGTAACAGCAGTAGTACTACTAGTTTATCTTGTGTTACTGTGGTAACAGCAGTAGAACTACTAGTTTATCTTGTGTTACTGTAGTAACAGCAGTAGTACTACTGCTAGTTTATCTTGTGCTACTGTAGTAACAGCAGTAGTACTACTAGTTTATATTGTGTTACTGTAGTAACATCAGTACTACTACTAGTTTATCTTGTGTTACTGTAGTAACAGCAGTAGTACTACTGCTAGTTTATCTTGTGCTACTGTAGTAACAGCAGTAGTACTACTAGTTTATATTGTGTTACTGTAGTAACATCAGTACTACTGCTAGTTTATCGTGTGTTACTGTAGTAACAGCAGTAGTACTACTAGTTTATCTTGTGTTACTGTGGTAACAGCAGTAGAACTACTAGTTTATCTTGTGTTACTGTAGTAACAGCAGTAGTACTACTGCTAGTTTATCTTGTGCTACTGTAGTAACAGCAGTAGTACTACTAGTTTATATTGTGTTACTGTAGTAACATCAGTACTACTACTAGTTTATCTTGTGTTACTGTAGTAACAGCAGTAGTACTACTAGTTCAACTTGTGTTACTGTAGTGACAGCAGTAGTACTACTAGTTTATATTGTTTTACTGTAGTGACAGCAGTAGTACTACTAGTTTATCTTGTGTTACTGTAGTAACAGCTGTACCACTACTAATTTGCCTTGTGTTACTGTAGTAACAGCAGTACCACTACTAGTTTATCTTGTGTTATTGTAGTAACAGCAGTAGTTCTACTAGTTTGTCTTGTGCTACTATAGTAACAGCAGTAATAGTACTAGTTTATTGTGTGTTACTGTAGTGACAGTAGTAGTAATACTACTTTATCTTAGGTTACTCTAATAACAGCAGTAATAGTACTAGTTACTGCTGTAACAGAAGTACTAGTTGATCTTATGCTACTCTAGTAACAGCAGTAGTAGTACTAGTTACTGCAGTAACAGTAGTGCTAGTTGATCTTATGTTACTCTAGTGACAGCAGCAGTAGTACTAGTTACTGCAGTAACAGTAGTCTAGTTGATCTTATGCTACTCTAGTTACAGCAGTAGTTGTACTAGTTTAACTTGTGTTACTTTAGTAACAGCAGTAGTACTACTAGTTTGTCTTGCGCTACTGTAGGGATAGTAGTAGTACTACTAGTTGATCTTAGATTACTCTAATAACAGCAGTACTAGTTACTGCAGTAACAGTAGTACTAGTTGAGCTTATGCTACTCTAGTAATAGTACTAGTTACTGTAGTACTAGTTAATATCATGCTATTCTAGTAACAGCGGTAGTAGTAGTAGTTACTGCAGTAACAGTAGTACTAGTTGATCTTATGCTATTCTAGTAACAGCAGTAGTAGTACTAGTTACTGCAGTTGTATAGTAGTAGTACTCGTTTTGTTTACCGCGACACAAACACATCACGGCTGCTAAGTCAACAGACGATGACGTTTGAAATTTACGACTGTCACTGGTGCCTTGAACACACCGTGTCCTGTGTCACCTGCACAGGTGAAGTACTTTCGCCACACCTGGGTATTTGTGTTGTGTGATTGTGTGCATGCATCACTTTGTGTTGTGCTGCTGCGGGAAGGAAGTTGTCATCTCACCTGTGAAGAATGTTTGTGGAATAAAGTCAGACTTTTGCTGCTCTCCAAGGATTCTGTCCACTTCTTCCCCTTCTGCACAATCCTCTTCAAACACAAACATATTGTCATCACACTTCAACATCTCTAACATGTCAACACTGCCTCTTTGCTAGGTCAGCATTGCACATGAAGATATTCTCTTAATGATTTTACACTGGATAAATACTTGTTGAGTATATATATAAAT
>NC_084549.2:68197500-68292500 GCF_033978685.3 Nerophis lumbriciformis | reverse complement strand
TAGTACAGCAGCAGCAGTAGTAGTAGTAATAGTACAGCAAAAGTACTATTAGTCATAGTAGTAAAGTATCAGTAATAGTAATAATAGTAGTACAGTAGGAGTCGTATTAGTAGTAGTAGTAGTAGTGCAGTAGTAATAGTAGTAGCAGCAGTCGTAGTAACAGCAGTAGTACTAGTAAAAATAGTAGTAGTAAAAATAGTAGTATGATAGTAATTGTATTAGTAGTACAGCAGTAGAAGTAGTAATAGTGGTACAGTAGTAGTGATAGTAGTACAGTAGTAATAGTAGTAGTTATGATCACATCTTACACCAGGGGGCGCCTGCTTCAATAGCTTTCAAAATAAAAGTGCTGGTTTGAGATGAAGCAGGCAGCAGTCATTGGAAGTACAGAGGAGGGAAAAAGATAAAAGCACATCTCACTCTGATGATCTGTAGTTATATATATATATATATATATATATATATGTATATATATATATATATATATATATATATATATATATATATATGTATATATATATATATATATATATATATATATATATATATATATACACACACACACACACACACACACACACACACACACACACACACACACACACATTCATATATGTATTTCAAGTCTCTCTCTCTCTCTCTCTCTCTCTCTCTCTCTCTCTCTCTCTCTCTCTCTCTCTCTCTCTCTCTCTCTCTCTCTTTTTATATATATATATAAATATATATATATATATATATATATATATATATATATATATATATATATATATATATATATATACATATATATATATATATATATATATATATATATATATATATATATATATATATATATATATATATATATATGTAGTATAGTTTTGAGGCATCAAAGTTTTTTTTCCTCTGAATGTTTCTACAATTAATTATTTGACACTGAATTTTCCGACACCATTTGTTTTTTGCTCTGAATTTTATACACAGATTTTTTTTCCACTGATTTTTTCCCCCACTGATTTAGTCACTTGCAGTTAGGCTAGAGTTTGAAGCAACACATTTTTCTACACTTAATTATCTTACACTGAATTTTTGTCCGGCGATTTTTTTTTGTTACACTCAGTCTTTTTTTGCATTTAATTTTTATACACAGATTTTTTTTTCCACTGATTTTTTTTTACACTGAATTAGTCACCGAATGTTAGTCTTGAGTCTTGAAACATCACATTTTTTTCCACTTATTTTTTCTACACTGAATTATTTTACACTGATTTACCGGTAGTCACCGGGAGTTAGTCTAGAGTTTTGAAGCAATACATTTTTCTACACTTAATTATCTTACACTGAATTTTTCTCCAGCGATATTTTTTTAACGCTCTTTTTTTTTCTTCATTGAATTTTTACACGCAGATATTTTTTTACACAGAATTTTTGTTATACTGAATTAGTCACCGGAAGTTTGTCTTGAGTTTTGAGGCATCGAAGGTTTTTTTTCCTCTGAATGTTTCTACAATTAATTATTTGACACTGAATTTTCCTGCACCATTTTTTTTTGCTCTGAATTTTTATACACAAATTTTTTTTTCACTGATTTTTTTTTACACTGATTTAGTTACCAGTAGTTAGTCTAGAGTTTTGAAGCAACACCTTTTTCTACACTTTTTTTTCCCAGCGATTTTTTTTTTTTGCATTGAATTTTTATAGGCAGATTTGATTTTTTTTACACTGAATTAGTCACCAAAAGTTAGTCTTGAGTTTTGAAGCATCACATTTTTTTCAACTTATTTTTTTCGACACTTAATTATTTTACACTGATTTTTTCTCCAACGATTTTTTTTTAACACTGATTTGTTTTTTGTTTTCTCTGAATTTTTCTACAATTAATTATTTGACACAGAATTTTCCTGCACCATTTTTTTTTGCTCTGAATTTATATACACAGATTTTTTACACTGATGTCTAGAATTTCGAAGCAACACATGTTTCTACACTTAATTATCTTACACTTACTTTTTCTTCAGCGATTTTTTTTTCACACTCATTTTTTACACTGAATTAGTCACCAAAAGTTAGTTTTGAGTTTTGAAGCATCACATTTTTTCCCACTTTTTTTTTTCTACACTTAATTATTTTACAATGAATATTTCTCCAGCGATTTTTTTTTTACACTCTTTTTTTTTTTGC
This sequence comes from Nerophis lumbriciformis, assembly GCF_033978685.3. Taxonomy (NCBI): domain Eukaryota; kingdom Metazoa; phylum Chordata; class Actinopteri; order Syngnathiformes; family Syngnathidae; genus Nerophis; species Nerophis lumbriciformis. Next base: position 68,290,337 of record NC_084549.2, on the reverse strand, counting down.
ATTTAATTTTTACATACAAACTTTTTTTACACAATATTTTTTACACTGATTTTTTCTTTTTTAACACTGATTTAGTCCCCGGGGGTTAGTCTAGAGTTTTTCTACACTTCTTCTCCAGCGAATTTTTTTTTTACACTCTTTATTTATTTATTTTTTGCATTGAATTTTTATCGGCAGATTTTTTTTTTACACTGAATTTTTTTTTTACACTGAATTGGTCTCCAAAAGTTAGTCTTGAGATTTGAAGCATCACATTTTTTTCCACTTATTTTTTTCGACACTTAATTATTTTACACTGAATATTTCTCCAGCGATTTTTTTTTACACTCATTTATTTTTAGCATTTAATTTTTACACACAGATTTTTTTTTACACAATATTTTTTACACTGATTTAGTCACGGAGGGTTAGTCTAGAGTTTTGAAGCAACACATTTTTCTACACTTTTTCTCCAGCGAATTTTTTTTTTACACTCATTTTTTTTTTTTTGCATTGAATTTTTATAGGCAGATTTTTTTTTTACACTGAATTAGTCACCAAAAGTTAGTCTTGAATTTTGAAGCATTACAATTTTTTTCCTCTTATTTTTTCGACACTTAATTATTTTACACTGAATATTTCTCCAGCGATTTCTTTACACTCATTTATTTTTTAGCATTTAATTTTTACATACAGATTTTTTTTTACACAATATTTTTTTACACTGATTTAGTCACCGGGGGTTAGTCTAGAGTTTTGAAGCAACACATTTTTCTACACTTTTTCTCCAACAAATTTTTTTTTTTACATTAATTTTTTATTTTTTTGCATTGAATTTTTATAGGCAGATTTTTTTTTTACACTGAATTTTTTTTTTACACTGAATTAGTCTCCAAAAGTTAGTCTTGAGATTTGAAGCATCACATTTTTTTCCACTTATTTTTTTCGACACTTAATTATTTTACACTGAATATTTCTCCAGCGATTTTTTTTTACACTCATTTATTTTTTAGCATTTAATTTTTACATACAGATTTTTTTTTACACAATATTTTTTACACTGATTTAGTCACCGGGGGTTGGTCTAGAGTTTTGAAGCAACACATTTTTCTACACTTTTTCTCCAGCGATTTTTTTTTTTTACACTCATTTTTTATTTTTTTTTGCATTGAATTTTTATAGGCAGATTTTTTTTTACACTGAATTAGTCACCAAAAGTTAGTCTTGAATTTTGAAGCATCACATTTTTTTCCTCTTATTTTTTCGACACGTAATTATTTTACACTGAATATTTCTCCAGCGATTTTTTTTTTACACTCATTTTTAATTGCATTTAATTTTTACATACAGATTTATTTTTACACAATATATTATTTTTTTTAACTGAATTGATATACACTGAATTGTAAAACTCTGTATTTTAACAAACTGAATTTTTAAACATACACGTTTTTCTCACAATATTTTTTTTTTATGGAATTGTCAGCATAATTTGATGTAAAAAAAAAAACTAACAAAAAAAAAAACTTCATAAAATTCAAACGTAACCAATTTAAAAAAAGCTTTGGTACATTAACAAAAAATATGATGACTTAAGTATGATATGTGAATAATAATTCCAAGTATGGTTGGAGCTTGAAGAGAGAAAGTGAAGGTGTTTTGGGGGTGGGAGTGGATCATCTCGCAGTGGCGGCGGTGCGTAGACGATCTCTGCCTGCTCCTGCCGCCCATCATCAAAGAGAAGAAGGACGTCGACGCTGCGGGAATAAAAGTGCGGAATTCCAACCTTCGATCTACTTCTCTGCTGGGAATCCACACTCGGTCTGCGTTATCCTCGCAGTGAACGCGGTCAAAGCCACGCTGCGTCCGGTGGCGTCGTCGAAGAAAGACGCGGGAAGGTAAAAAAAAAAAAATCTGAACTTTATTGCCGCTTTACAAGTACATGGCGCCGTCTATTTGCTGGAGCGAGACCGCTGGGACGGCTTCTGTTTACAAGTTAAAGTCATGCGGGGAAAGTCTTTCGTCTCATGGCTTTTTTTTTAGCGGGTATGTTTAAAAAATACTCTTGGATAAAATATGTGAAATAGTTCGGTGGGTATTGGACTCCGTATTGTATAAAAACATTTTTTTTAAAGCTCGCTGAAGAGATTTTTATCGGTGTCGTTGCCAGGTGATAGACGTATCCCTTTTGGTTGCTGTCGTGAAAAATTGAAGGAATTTGTCAGTTTTCCCCCTATTTTGTAATAATCTCACACCTAAACACGAATAACTGCCTTTTTCACATTCATGAACAGTTTGGAAGTGTTTAGTCTTGTTGACTTTGTAAAATACTTTTTAAAGACCAATGTTAGCTGTTAGCCACATTCCTCAGCTAGCTAACTTTTGTAGCTCCTTTTATTTTGAAAATCTCACTTATTTAGAATATTGCGCACATATTTCAATTGGAGACAGTTGCACGAATGCAAAGGTGATGTAAAATGTTAAATGTAGGTGAGAAGATTGTGTCTTTGTTTTAATGTATTCATGTTCTATGTCATCAAGTTTGTTTACATGGCAATAATCGTTCACTGCTTTAGAGATCGAATCCAAACAAGCCAGTTCGTGGAAAACATGAAGCAGCTGGTGAGTCGTTTCGTTATTAAAAGTCATTTTAGTTGATGACATTTAATTTGTTATTTAACTGAATCGAAACATCTCCTTCATGTTGGCCCGTCTACACTGCAAAAAGTCAGTGTTCAAAAACAAGAGAAAAAAAATGCAAAAAAATTAGGGGTATTTTACTTGAACTAAGCAAAATTATCTGCCAATAGAACAAGAAAATTTGGCTTGTCAAGACTTTCCAAAACAAGTAAAATTAGCTAACCTCAATGAACCCAAAAACACCTTTAAAATAAATATATTCTCACTAATAACAACTGTACTACTATACGAGTACATATTTTCTATTGTTTCATTGAAAATAAAACAGCTAAGTCCATTTGGCTGTCATCTGTTTTAATATGAGACACAATTGTGTCAAAGTCATGATATTTATTTTACATGCTTGAAATAAGAAATGATTACTTTAAAAAAAGTAGCTTTATACTTGTGAGTGTTGATGAGACAGCTTTGCAACAGTTGATATTCTAGTTTCAAGCATTTTTTACTCAATATAGGTCATCAAATCTCAGCAACAAGCTGTAATATCTTACTGAGATCGTTTAGGACCAAAACCCTTAAAACAAGTAAAACACTCGAACATAAAATCTTATGTATGGCCAAATGCCCAAAATGTCCATAACACACCCAGCCGAGTCCCACGGGGAGGGGGGGATAAAAGTTGGAAAAGTCGGCAAAAGTCCTAAAAATGTTAAAAATACCTACCCAGGTTCGAGTCCTACAAGTCCCGCCGCCGGCGGCGCAAGTCCTGGGATGCCCAAAATGTCCAAAACGCGACCAGCAAAGTCCCACGGGAAGGCGGGGAAAAAAGTGAGAAAAGTCGGTAAAATGTTCAAAAATCACACGCGGGTTCGAGTGCCACAAGTCTTAAGACTTGTTGCACTCCATGTGGGACTCGAACCTGGGTAGGTATTTTGAACATTTTTGGGGACTTTTGCCGACTTTTCTCACTTTTCTACCCCACTTCCCGTGGGACTTTGCTGGGTGAATTTCGGACTTGTTTGCATCCCGGGACTTGTGCGGCCGGCGGCGGGACTCGTGCGACTGGAACCCGGGGAGGTATTTTGGACACAGTTGAGACTTTTGACGATTTTGTCCGCCTTTTCCCCTCTTCTTCCCCGCCTTCCTGTGCACCATTGCTGGGTGTGTTTTGGACATTTGGACAAAAATAGTTTCAAGCATGTTTTACTCAATATAGGTCATCAATATAGGGACGGCGTGGCGCAGTGGGAGAGTGGCCGTGCGCGACCCGAGGGTCCCTGGTTCAATCCCCACCTAGTACCAAACTCGTCATGTCCGTTGTGTCCTGAGCAAGACACTTCACCCTTGCTCCTGATGGGTGCTGGTTAGCGCCTTGCATGGCAGCTCCCTCCATCAGTGTGTGAATGTGTGTGTGAATGGGTAAATGGAAGTAGTGTCAAAGCGCTTTGAGTACCTTGAAGGTAGAAAAGCGCTATACAAGTACAACCCATTTATTTATTTAAATCTCAGCAACAAGCTGTAATATCTTACTGAGATCATTTAGGACCAAAACCCTTAAAACAAGTAAAACACTCGAACATAAAATCTTATGTATGGCCAAATACCCAAAATGTCCATAACACACCCAGCCGAGTCCCACGGGGACGGGGGATAAAAGTTGGAAAAGTCGGCAAAAGTCCCAGAAATGTTAAAAATACCTACCCAGGTTCGAGTCCTACAAGTCCCGCCGCTGGCGGCGCAAGTCCGGGATGCCCAAAATGTCCAGAACGCGACCAGCAAAGTCCCACGGGAAGGCGGGAAGAAAAGTGAGAAAAGTTGGTAAAATGTTCAAAAATCACACCCGGGTTCGAGTGCCACAAGTCTTAAGACTTGTGGCACTCCATGTGGGACTCGAACATGGGTAGGTATTTTGAACATTTTTGGGGACTTTTGCCGACTTTTCTCCCCCACTTCCCGTGGGACTTTGCTGGGTGAATTTCGGACATTGTTTGCATCCCGGGACTTGTGCGGCCGGCGGCGGGACTCGTGGGACTGGAACCCGGGGAGGTATTTTGGACACAGTTGGGACTTTTGACCATTTTGTCCGCCTTTTACCCTCTTCTTCCCCGCCTTCCTGTGCACCATTGCTGGGTGTGTTTTGGCCATTTGGACAAAAATAGTTTCAAGCATGTTTTACTCAATATAGGTCATCAAATCTCAGCAACAAGCTGTAATATCTTACTGAGATCATTTAGGACCAAAACCCTTAAAACAAGTAAAACACAAATCTTATGTATGGCCAAATGCCCAAAATGTCCATAACACACCCAGCCGAGTCCCACGGGGAGGGGGGATAAAAGTTGGAAAAGTCGGCAAAAGTCCCAAAAATGTTAAAAATACCTACCCAGGTTCGAGTCCTACAAGTCCCGCCGCCGGCGGCGCAAGTCCCGGGATGCCCAAAATGTCCAAAACGCGACCAGCAAAGTCCCACGGGAAGGCGGGGAAAAAAGTGAGAAAAGTCGGTAAAATGTTCAAAAATCTTAAGACTTGTTGCACTCCATGTGGGACTCGAACCTGGGTAGGTATTTTCAACATTTTTGGGGACTTTTGCCGACTTTTCTCACTTTTCTCCCCCACTTCCCGTGGGACTTTGCTGGGTGAATTTCGGACATTGTTTGCATCCTGGGACTTGTGCGGCCGGCGGCGGGACTCGTGGGACTGGAACCCGGGGAGGTATTTTGGACACAGTTGGGACTTTTGGCCGCCTTTTCCCCTCTTCTTCCCCGCCTTCCTGTGCGCCATTGTTGGGTGTGTTTTGGCCATTTGGACAAAAATAGTTTCAAGCATGTTTTACTCAATATAGGTCATCAAATCTCAGCAACAAGCTGTAATATCTTACTGAGATCATTTAGGACCAAAACCCTTAAAACAAGTAAAACACTCTAACATAAAATCTGCTTAGTGAGAATAATTATCTTATCTGACAGAAAATAAGCAAATATGACCCTTATTTGAGATATTTAATCTTACTTAGATTTCAGTTTTTGCAGTGTACAGCAGAGGTCTTGGAGCTTCTGGGTTCTGTTTAGGATCTTTGTTGTTCCCAGGATCGTTCTCTTCTGGATGGAGATGTCGGATGTTGTTTGAACCAGGATTGCGTTGTCATCTTTTATCTTTTCGATCGGCAAATGTATCGTTTGATTGGCAGAGCGTGTTTGTTGTTTCCGGCATCTTTGGGATGAATACAAAAGTTAGTTTTTTCAGTCTTTATAGTAACTTTATGGACGCTAAACACGTTTATATTGGCAGATATGCTGTTTTATGCTGCAATATCGTTATTAAGCGTCTCTCTAGCTTGTGTGTTATTGTGTGCTTAGCTGCTGTGTAGCTGCTAGCTCCTACTAGGTACCAGGTGATTTAGTCACCGGGAGCTAGTCTTGAGTTTTGAGGCATCAAAGTTTTTTTTACTCTGAATTTTTCTACAATTAATTATTTGACACTGAATTTTCCTGCACCATTTTTTTTTTGCTCTTAATTTTTATACATAGATTTTTTACACTGATTTAGTCACCGGAAGTTAGTCTAGAGTTTTGAAGCAACACATTTTTCTACACTTAGTTATCTTACACCTACTTTTTCTCCAGCGATATTTTTTAACACTAATTTTTATTTTTTTTGCATTGAATTTTTATACGCAGATGTTTTTTACACTGAATTTTTTTATACTGAATTAGTCACCGGAAGTTCGCCTTGAGTTTTGAGGCATCAAACATTTTTTTTTCTCTGAAGTTTTCTACAATTAATTATTTGACACTGAATTTTCCTGCACCATTTTGTTTTTTTTGCTCTGAATTTTAATACGCAGATTTTTTTACACTGATTTAGTCATCGGGAGTTAGTCTAGAGTTTTGAAGCAACACCTTTTTCTACAGTTTTTCTCCAACAATTTTTTTTTTGCATTGAATTTTTATACACAGATTTTTTTTTTTTACACTGATTTTTTTTTTTACACTCAATTAGTCAACAACAGTTAGTCTTGAGTTTTGAAGCATCACATTTTTTTCCACTTATTTTTTCAACACTTAATTATTTTACACTGAATATTTCTCCAGCAATTTTTTTTTTACACTCATTTTTTATTGCATTTAATTGTGATTGTGATTTAATTTACAGCATTGCGCTGTAAAAACTGTAGATTTACGAGGGGGGAAACCTGGCAGCTCATTTTGAGTAAAAAAATTAAATATTACTGTAAAATTCTGGCAACCGAGCTGACAGTTTTCAGATTTTTACAGCGTTCTTATTATTAGTATTTGCAAATGTAATTATTCCACCACCTAAACCCTCTTATGGGGGATTTAGCAAACCCATTTGTACGTGTAAATCAACAAAGACCATAAACAGTAAGACGCACAGGTCTTTTTTATTTTTACGATAAAATTCTCGCCACTGAGCTGGCAGTTTCATTTTTACCGTAAAATCTCAAGTGGGTTGGATTAAATATGGCAGTAATTTGTTGCTTTGCACAAAACATGTGTAAGTAGTATTTAACAGCAACGTGGAAGACGTTCATTGTATCCCACAGGACCGCAGTCAATCAGTATGGAGTGATGTTATCCTAATTTGCATATTTGGCCGTGACGCATTTGCATGTTGTATAGAGGAATGGGAGACACACAGCGAGTACAAACAAATGTGTTTAATCCGTATTAACTTCTGGGCGGGGCGGTATAGCTCGGTTGGTAGAGCGGTCGTGCCAGCAACTTGAGGGTTCCAGGTTCGAGCCCCGCTTCCGCCATCCTAGTCACTACCGTTGTGTCCTTGGGCAAGATACTTTACCCACCTGCTCCCAGGGCCACCCACACTGGTTAAAATGTAACTTCGATTTTGGGTTTCACTATGTAAAAGCGCTTTGAGTCACTAGAGAAAAGCGCTATATAAATATAATTCACTTCACTTCTGTCGCTTCTTTTGTAAACGTCCCAAAAGTTGCCAGCAGCACCCGGTGCTCGCTGAGAAGAGAAAAGCCCCAGTTTGTACGTGTTCGTACCTTTTTGCTTCAGGTCAGGATTTCGCACTGTTTAGCGGTCCTTGAACGCACCACACTTCTGCGCAATGAGATGCAAACAGGCCCGTTGTAAGGTGTTCATTTGCCAGGGCAGGGGGGAACTTTTTAGTCTGTCAAATGTATTTTTATTGTGAAGAAAATCGTGATATTATTACACAAATGCACGTCAGCAGGTTTTATACGCAATAAAAGTTTCACAGCCGGGACTGGGAAAGTATGCAGAAAAAATAATCAAATATTAAATCAGCCCTGTCCTTGTTTAGATGCTGTTTATAAAGATGGGATACATGATGGCAATCACTTTAGGACAAAGACTTGTCGGACATTTATTCAGGACACAAAGTGGTCTTAGTTGTATGACAGCTGCACATTCCAATAACACCACGCATGTATTTATATCTCACTAATAAAGGAAGGAATCCCTGTGTGTGTGTGTACGTGCGCGTGTGTGTGTAGTCTACTTCATCAGCTGACATTGGCGTGGTTGTTGCCAGGTCACTTCTTACACACAGCAGCCATGTTTGGTGTGTGTGTGTCCACAACGTCACCATGTGTATTGTAGTTATGTGGATGATCAATAATGAGTATCATAAAGCCTGTGTACTGGGACATGTATTGTACATATATCCATTGACGATGGGAGGTGTAGTGTTCCCCACAGGACTGCAATCTATTTGTGGTAGCAGCAGGGTGATCAACCTGGTGTCACACTTCATGTATTTCACTTGCAACATGTACTGCAAGGGAATGAAAGTGCGCTTCTGGAGCGGAAAATGCGAATGAAAATACCGTAAATTCTGGAATATAAGCCTCTACTTTTCTCCTACGCTTTGTATCCTGTAGCTTTTTAAATGGTGTAGAAAATTTATGAATTTTTCAAAGCTGACTGCCATAATGCAAATAGTTTCCATTAGAGATGTCCGATAAATGCTTTAAAATGTAATATCGGAAATTATCGGTATCGGTTTCAACCTCCCGAATTTCCCGAAAATCTCCCGAGGCAACCATTCTCCCGAATTTCTCCCGTTTTCCACCCGGACAATTTTATTGGGGGTGTGCCTTAAAGGCACTGCCTTTAGCGTCCTCTACAACTTGTCGTCACGTCCGCTTTTCCTCCATACAAACAGCGTGCCGGCCCAGTCACAAAACATATGCGGCTTTTACTCACACATAAGTGAATGCACGCATACTTGGTCAACAGCCATACAGGTCACACTGAGGGTGGCCGTATAAACAACTTTAACACTGTTACAAATATGCGCCATATTTGTGAACCCACACCAAACAAGAATGACAAACACATTTCGGGAGAACATCCGCACCGTAACACAACATAAACACAACAGAACAAATACCCAGAACCCTTTGAAGCACTAACTCTTCCGGGACACTACAATATACGCCCTAAAATTATTATTGCTAATAATAATATTATTGTCGATAGTATTTTGAGACCAAATTAACCACTAATGTAATTACAATACATAATATTGCAAGTATAGCCTTTCAAATACAATAAACTTGCATTTTCCATATATTTCAACATTTTAACTATTATAGCTCCAAGTTAAATCAAACAAACATCAAATATACTCTTGACTGTTAGAACAATTTTGCATTTGAATAAAAATCACAACCAAAAGTAATAAAATATGTTTGAGAGGGGGTGTGGAACCCCTAAATATACAGTACAGGCCAAACATTTGGACACACCTTCTCATTTTAATGCATTTTCTTTATTTTCATGACTATTTACATTGTAGTTTGTCACTGAAGGCATCAAAACTATGACACCTGTGAAGTGAAAACCATTTCGGGTGACTACCTCTTGAAGCTCATCGAGAGAATGCCAAGAGTGTGCAAAGCAGTAATCAGAGCAAAGGGTGGCTCTTTTGAAGAAACTAGAATATAAAACACGTTCTCAGTTATTTCACCTTTTTTTGTTACGTACATAACTCCACATGTGTTCATTCATAGTTTTGATGCCTTCAGTGACGATCTACAATGGAAATAGTCACGAAAATAAAGAAAACGCATTGAATGAGGAGAAGGTGTGTCCAAACTTTTGGCCTGTACCGTACACAAGCAAAACAATAAACAAAATGGCTAAATAAAGTATTTACACAGTTGCGCTTCAATATTGAATATGTAAGCAGAGGTAGAGTTGTGCATTACTCAACTGACCATCAAAAAAACCTTTTTGTAAACAACAAATGCAGAGTAACGTCATAAACACTACAGTGTAAGCTAGGGATGTCCCGATCCGATATTTGGATCGGATCGGCCGCCGATATTTGCAAAAAAATGCGTATCGGCAGGGCATGGGAAAATGCCGATCCAGATCCAGTTTAAAAAAAACTCCCGTCCGTGTTTTCCAACACACCGATTTAAATACTACATTCCACTTTTCTGCTGCTCCCTAATTTCCGTTCCGCATTTTCCAGCACACCTTCAACACATCCACAGGTCTGTGGATTCTCACGCAGTTGCTTTTAGCTGCTGGCATTACACGACAGGCTCTTCTCACTCTTTCCTGTGTCTCCCTCTTACAGACAGCGAGCGCACCTTCTTACACACGTCACATACTGTCACGTCATACGTCACATACGTATACGCCCTCTCCCAGCAGAGAGCGAGGTAACAGCATGGCTAACGTTAGCTGTGATGCTAGCGCAGCCGCTAAGGTGCGCGCCTGCTCAAGCGTCCTCTGCGCACGGCAAATCTATGCCACGCACAAAATCAAATAAAAAAATAAGCGCATAACAATTTTCGACACACGGACACGACAGAGAAAACAGTTTTCGTCATCATTGTTCAAATATTGTAACGTCTGTCGAGACGCTTATCTCCATTCGGTGCCACACGCCCACACCATCAAAATGCCGAGGCAAACATTTCCACATCAACACCGTATGAAAAAAATAGTGATTTTTTTAGTTGTGATTTCCCTCTCTGTGTGAACGTTTAAAAGTAGCATATATTAATGCAGTATGAAGAAGAATGTTTTAATGTAGACACATAGAATCATCATCAAGGTTCAAGGTTCAACTTTATTGTCCCCGCGGGGAAATTTGTCTTGGGCACAGTGCATCATTGCTTTCTTAACATACCCAAAAACAACAGAATAAAAACACAAGCACAGACACAACCACAACCATACAACTAACATTTAAACATCAGAACATGGAGCTTGATAGACATAGGTGGCACTTTGATGTAGGCATAAAATCTACAGTATGGAGATAAAGATAAAGTACCAATGTGCATTGCACTAGAGCTCATGGATAAAGTGCTGTGTGCTAAAGTGCTTAGTTCTAAAGTGCTATGTGCTAAAGTGCTGTGTGCTAAAAAAGTGCTAACCTACCGTATTTTCCGCACCATAAGGCGCCCTGGGTTATAAGCCGCGCCTTCAATGAACGGCATATTTCAAAACTTTGTCCACCCATAAGCCGCCCCGTGTTGTAAGCCGCATCTAACTGCGCTAAAGGAATGTCAAAAAAACAGTCATGGAATCGTATATCAACATGGACGGAGCTGCTGAAAAAAGCCACCCGGCCTCTTCGCGTAAACTTAAACTTACCTTAACCACTCGCTCATCTTTTCTTCATCCATCCCTTCGAGTTAGCTTTTATGATGACGCCGGCTGGAAAGGTCTCTTTTGGCAAGGTCTTCCTTTTGAATATCACCATGGGTGGAAGTTTCTGGCCATTAGCATGGCAAGCTAGAACCACAGTGAAGGATGACTTCTCATTCCCTGTGGTGCGAATATTCACCGTACGTGCTCCCGTTGTATCCACAGTGCGGTTCACAGGAATATCAGTTGCTGTGAAATAGTAATCCGTGTGCGGATGGAGAGATTGCGTCTTTTCATGAACCGGATCCCTGTCACTTGGTAGGAGCCATTTTGTGGTCTTTACAGATGTAAACACACAAAGGAAATGAAACGTACGGTATATCCACGCGCTTTTTCTTCTTCTACGCGGGCGGGTGGTTGCTTACAGTAGAAGAAGAAGCGCTTCCTGTTCTATGGGGGCGGGTGCTTACCTTGGCGGTTGCTTGCGTAGAAGAAGAAGCGCTTCCTGTTCTACCGGGAAAAAAGATGGCGGCTGTTTACCGAAGTTGCGAGACCGAAACTTTATGAAAATGAATCTTAATATTTATCCATATATAAAGCGCACCGGGTTATAAGGCGCACTGTCAGCTTTTGAGAAAATTTGTGGTTTTTAGGTGCGCCTTATAGTGCGGAAAATACGGTATGTATTAAAATTCTATTGCACATTGTTGGTCAGCTTAATGGAGGCTGGGACAAATGATAATTTAAGGCGGTTAAATTTGCATAGTGGGACCCGGAGTCTTCTCCCTGATGGCAGGGTTCCATATTCAGGAAAGAGTGGATGTTGTGAGTTGGAAATAATTGTCTTAGCTTTTTTCCTAACTGCCTGCTCATAGATGCTCTGTATAGGCTCATATTCTTTCCTCCCTACGATTTTCATTGCCGTTTTATGCATGCCGGCCAGTTTGCTTTTTAGCTTAACGGTTAGGTTGCCAAACCATGAGGTGATCCCGTATCTAATGATGCTCTCTACAATGGCACGGTAGAAAATCATCATGATGTGGCTGCTTACGCCGTACAATCTTAATCTTCGCAAAAAATATAGCCTCTGTTGCAGTCTATTGCACAGTTTGTCAATATGTGTCTTCCAGCAGAGAAGATTATCAATATGAACCCCTAAATATTTATATGAGGATACCTGGGTGATTTCCTGATTTTTGATGACCACTGGCTCATGGTCAGTCACTTTCCTCGGATCCAAAACCATTTCCTGTGTCTTGGTCACATTTAAAATAAGATGGTTAGTGTCACACCACCTAATAAATAGGTCTATCTCATCTTGGTACACAGATTATATGCATCAAGTGTTCATTCAAGGCTAAGGCAAAATATCGAGATATATATCGTGTATCGCAATATGGCCTTAAAATATCGCAATATTAAAAAAAGGCCATATCGCCCAGCCCTAGTTCAATGATGCCATTTCTGTTTGTCATGTATAATTTTGTGTTTATCCTTGAATAAACAGGTCAGTTTCTTGTTACCAACCATTGTGTATTATTCAAACTCCCCTAATTCAGCTGGCTAGTTGTTATCAAGAGTACTAAAACCCTTTTCAACATGATTCTGACAACTAAGTAGGCTAAATAACTTTAAACTTTAATACATGCTCGGATAGGTCAGTATCGGTATCGGTCAGTATCGGTATCGGATCGGAAGTGCAAAAACAATATCGGTATCGGATCGGAAGTGCAAAAACCTGGATCGGGACATCCCTAGTGTAAGCAGATGTATTAACAAGTCACATGCACAAAAAACACAAGTCTGGCAGAGTCCGAGTGAGGAACACTGACATGACGAGGTGACAAATGTCTGTCAAACGTTTGCAGCACTTTTAGAAAAGCTAGTTTTTTATAAGACTATTAAACATCCGCATGTCTGGCGATGTGGAAAAGCACACAGTGAGTGCGAACTGTCAGGGTCAAGGCTCTGCGTCTTTATGTGTATCTGTTGGATTTTTTTGTTGTTGACAGCATTCTCACACAAATTCGGCAAACTCGCTCCTTAGGGTTAATAGTCTCATCTTGTTCCGAAGATTTGAAACCGAAATATCCTGACATTTGGTTTTGCGATCATTTTGTTCTCCATTCACACCCTTCTTTGCATTCCACTTTGGCACAAACACGATTTTCATTTATCGTTGTGTTGATTGACTTATGGAATATCGGCCGGGGCTTACTGAAGATTGTTCAATGGGAAAGCTGGTGGATATTTAATGTGGTGATCCAAATGTTCAAGTGGTAGAATACTTCTTGAAGTGTACTCATACATGTAGGGCTGGGCGATATATCGAATATCCTCGATATATCGAATATCCTCGATATATCGCGGGTTTGTCTCTGTGCGATATATAGAAAATGACTATATCGTGGTATTCGAGTATACGTTCTCACGCAGTTGCTTTTAGTTGCGGACATTACTCTACAGGCTCTTCTCACTCTTTCTTGTCTCTCCTTCTCACAGAGACATAAACCAAGCGCACCTTCTTACATACTTCACATACTGTCGCGCATGCAACGTCATACGCTCTCGCGGAGCAGACAGGTAGCGGCATGGCTAAAGTTAACTGTGGTAACATGAGAGAAAGAAGGTGCAAATCTGGTAAAAAAAATGAAGGAATAATTAATTCCCAAGAAAAACAGCACAGGGTCCATCGTCTGGCGGTGGTTTGGCTTCAAGCGGGAAGATGTCGAACAGACAACCGTAATATGTCAAGTATGCAGCAAAAGTGTTGCTACAAAAAGTAGCAACAATGCTAATTTGTAGCATAATTTGAAAAGTCACCCGCTAGAGCAGTGTTTTTCAACTTTTTTTGAGCCGAGGCCCATTTTTTTCATTGAAAAAATCCAAAGGCACACCACCAGCAGAAATCATTAAAATATGAAACTCGATATTGACAATAAAAAGTTGTCGGATATTAATTTAAACCATAACTAAGCATGCATCAATATAGCTCTTGTCTCAAAGTAGGTGTACTGTCACCACCTGTCACATCACACCCTGACTTATTTGGAGTTTTTTTGCTGTTTTCTTGTGTAGTGTTTTACTTCTTGTCTTGCGCTCCTTTTTTGGTGGCTTTTCCTGTTTTGTTGGTATTTTCCTGTAGCAGTTTCATGTCTTCCTTTAAGCGCTATTCCCCGCACCAGCTTTGTTTTAGCAAACGAGAATATTTCAGTTGTTTTTATCCTTCTTTGTGGGGACATTGTTGATCGTCATGTCATGTTCGGATGTACTTTGTGCACGCCTTCTCTGCTCCACACGCTGTAAGTCTTTGCTGTCGTCCAGCATTCTGTTTTTCTTCACTTTGTCGCCAGTTCAGTTGTAGTTTCGTTCTGCATAGCCTTCCCTAAGCTTCAATGCCTTTTTTTAGGGGCACTCACCTTTTAGTTTTTTTTTTCAGTTTAACTAAGCATTAGATACCTTTTTACCTGCACGCTGCCTCCCGCTGTCGTCTGCATATTGTGATCACGACAAAGCAATTAGCTACCTGCTGCCACCTACTGATATGGGAGAGTATTACACGGTTACTCTGCCGACACTCAACAACAACACATCATTTGCAGACTATAATTACTGGTTTGCAAAAAATATTTTTTACCCCAAATAGGTGAAATTAGATAATCTCCCATGGCACACTAGACTGTATCTCACGGCACACTAGTGTGCCGCGGCACATTGGTTGAAAAACACTGCGCTAGAGAGTGAAGAGTGCTTGAAACTCCGCATGTCAACATCTCCGTTTGGTGCCACATCCACAAAATGCCAAAGCAACCATTTCCAGATCAACACCGTATGAAAATAATAGTCAACAACAGAAGGAGATAACGTCCGCAGTAGGGATGTCCCGATCCGATATTTGGATCGGATCGGCCGCCGATATTTGCCAAAAAATGCGTATCGGCAAGGCATGGGAAAATGCCGATCCAGATCCAGTTTTTAAAAAAAACTCCGGTCCGTGTTTTCCAACGCACCTATCTATATAATACATTCCACTTTTCTGCTGCTCCTTAATTTCCGTTCCGCATTTTCCAGCACACCTTCAACACATCCACAGGTCTGTGGATTCTCACGCAGTTGCTTTTAGCTGCTGGCATTACACGACAGGCTCTTCTCACTCTTTCCTGTGTCTCCCTCTCACAGACAGCAAGCGCACCTTCTTACACACGTCACATACTGTCACGTCATACGTCACATACGTATACACCCTCCCCGAGCAGAGACGTAGCAGCATGGCTAACGTTAGCTGTGATGCTAGCGCAGCCGTGCTAGCAACGCTCCCTCTAAAGTGCGCGCCTGTGCAATTGCGCACGGCAAATCTATGACACGCACAAAATCAAATAAAAAAATAAGCGCATAACAATTTTCAACACATGGACACGACAGAGAAAACAGTTTTCGTCATCATTGTTCAAATATTGTAACGTCTGTCGAGACGCTTATCTCCATTCGGTGCCACACGTCCACATCATCAAAATGCCGAGGCAAACATTTCCAGATCAACACCGTATGAAAAAAATAGTGATTTTTTTAGTTGTGATTTCCTTCTCTGCATGAAAGTTTAAAAGTAGCATATATTAGTGCAGTATGAAGAAGAATGTTTTAATGTAGACACATAGAATCATCATACTGCTGTGATTATATGCATCAAGTGTTCATTCAAGGCTAAGGCAAAATATCCAGATATATATTGTGTATCGCAATATGGCCTTAAAATATCGCAATATTAAAAAAAGACCATATCGCCCAGCCCTAGTTCAATGATGCCATTTCTGTTTGTCATGTATCATTTTGTCTATTTTGTGTTTATCCTTGAATAAACAGGTCAGTTTCTTGTTACCAACCATTGTGTATTATTCAAACTCCCCTAATTCAGCTGGCTAGTTGTTATCAAGAGTACTAAAACCCTTTTCAACATGATTCTGACAACTATCCATCCATCCATTTTCTACCGCTTATTCCCTTTTGGGGTCGCGGGGGGCGCTGGAGCCTATCGCAGCTACAATCGGGCGGAAGGCGGGGTACACCCTGGACAAGTCGCCACCTCATCGCAGGGCCAACACAGATAGACAGACAACATTCACACTCACATTCACACACTAGGGCCAATTTAGTGTTGCCAATCAACTAAGTAGGCTAAATAACTTTAAACTAAGTAGGCTAAATAACTTTAAACTTTAATACATGCTCCGATAGGCCAGTATCGGTCAGTATCGGTATCGGTCGGTATCGGATCGGAAGTGCAAAAACAATATCGGTATCGGATCGGAAGTGCAAAAACCTGGATCGGGACATCCCTAGTCCGCAGGAACCTACCTAATAGCGAAGGACATACACTTTGATTTCATATTATGCAGCTCATTTTTATTGACTGTTTTTTTAATATCTTGTGTGACATCATGCACAAAAGTGCACTTTATTTATTTTAAACTATTGTAGTGGCGTTCTGTACAAAAAGTGCACTTCAATTCAGTGTTGTTTTTGATATGTCATCTTAGTGACATCATGCACAAAAGTGCACTCATAGCTTGTTTTGAAATGTCTCTGACAATCTTGCACTTTCTGTTTTGGAAATGACATGAATGTTTGTGCCACTGCTTAATAACTGTTTAGTAAATACACTTTTGGTGAATGTTTTAATGTAGACACATAGAATCATCATACTGCTGTGATTATATGCATCAAGTGTTCATTCAAGGCTAAGGCAAAATATTGAGATATATATCGAGTATCGTGACAAGGCCTAAAAATATGGAGATATTAATAAAAGGCTGTATCGCCCAGCCCTACATACAAGTATTCCATCTGACACACAATGGAAAGTGTATCCAAACAAACAACACTCCTTCTTTTTTCCGTCTGTCCTTCCTCCTCTTGGAAGTCCTCCCAGTCTGGAAAGCTGAGCTCAGGGATCTCAGTCCTCTGCTCTTTTTTTCTCCTCTCCTTCCATTTCTTCCCTCTTCCCGCCCTGGAGCCTCTCCGGTGCTGCAGGCTGCAGGATCGCATTACTGCGGGAGTCTGGAGGCGCTCTGGCGAGGTGGCACTGGTAGAGGTGGGGGAGGGAGGAGATCAGGTTTCACATCTCCAGCCCTCTCCTCTGTCTGCTGGCCTCCCTCCTCTTCATCCTCCTCCTCCTCCTCCCGGAGGAGCCTGGAGACAGAATGGCTGAGCCGAGGAGGAAAACATGCCAGACCTCCTCCTGCTGCTGCTGCTGCTGTGCAGGTCCAGCCTTTTTTTGCTGCAGCAGATTAAATAAGAACACTTCACCTTCATCTGCTCCTCTTCTGCAGCGATGTTTTAAATCAGTAGTATTCTGTCTGCTGGAGGTGTGGCAAAGGTGACTAACTTCACTCTGCACAAACCACCTCCGTGTCTGCAGGTCCACATGTTCAGATATTTTTACAACACGTGATGGTGGACTTTTAACCTTCTAGACCGCATGCGGCTCTTCAGTCTGGAGCGTTTTTAAAAAAGGATTGAAAATAGAAAAAGATGGGAGGAAAGTATATATTTTTTTGTTTTAGCATGTTTTTGGTTGAGGACAAACATGACACAAACCTTCCCAATTGTTAGAAAGCCCACTGTTTAATATGATGAGAGTATCTGGTGAACATCGTTTTGTCCTATTAATTTCGGCGGTTCTTGAACTCACCATAGTGTGGACTGTGCCGCAACAGTTTGTTTACGTGTAAAATCTTCCACTCCTTCTTTCTCGTTTTGTCCACCAAACTTTTTATGCTGTGCGTGAATGCACAAAGGTGCGCTTTGTTGATGTTATTGACTTGTTGAAGTGCTTATTAGGCATATTTGGTCAGTGCATGACTGCAAGCTGATCCATGCTAACATGCTATTTAGGCTAGCTCAGGGGTTGGCAACCCGCGGCTCTAGAGACGCATAGTGCCGCCTTAGTGGCTCCCTGGAGCTTTTTCAAAGATGTATGAAAAATGGAAAAAGATGAGGGGGAAAAAAATATTTTTTG
Source organism: Nerophis lumbriciformis (assembly GCF_033978685.3). NCBI lineage: Eukaryota > Metazoa > Chordata > Actinopteri > Syngnathiformes > Syngnathidae > Nerophis > Nerophis lumbriciformis. The sequence goes on along the minus strand of NC_084549.2, from coordinate 68,272,082 downwards.
TTTTAATCTGGTTTCTGTAGGAGGACAAACATGACACAAACCTCCCTAATTGTTATAAATCCCACTGTTTATATTAAACATGCTTCACTGATTCGAGTATTTGGCGAGCGCTGTTTTGTCCTACTAATTTTGGCGGTCCTTGAACTCACCCTAGTTTGTTTACATGTATAACTTTCTCCGACTTTCTAGGACGTGTTTTATGCCCTTTCTTTTTCTGTCTCATTTTGTCCACCAAACTTTTAACGTTGTGCATGAATGCACAAAGGTGAGTTTTGTTGATGTTATTGACTTGACTGGCTGAACCACTGACTCACATTTTTAACCTTACTCTAATTTCAAATGAAATCCCTTTGGATTGGAAATCTGCCCTTGTAATCCCCCTATTAAAAGGAGGTGACCCTAGTAATCTAAATAATTACAGACCGATCTCTAAACTCTCTGTTCTGGCAAAAGTGCTTGAATCCCTTATCAGTGAACAGATAAAAGACTTTTTGGACACCAATTTTATTCTGTCACCATTTCAGTCAGGTTTTCGTAGAAATCACAGTACTGTTACTGCTGCTATGAAGTTTATAAATGATGTAACTAAAGCTCTTGACAAGAAGCAGTGCTGTCTGTCCCTCTTTATTGACTTTTCAAAGGCATTTGATACGGTTGATCATGTCATTTTAATCAAACGTCTTTCAGCTATTGGTTTTTCTCAGCAAGCAGTTGGATGGTTTGCAAATTACCTCACAAGTAGAACTCAGGCTGTTCAGATAGAAGGTTCCTCCTCGGACGTACTGCAAGTGAAAAAGGGTGTCCCTCAAGGTTCTGTGTTGGGCCCCTTATTATTCACTATTTACATAAATAATCTTGGACAGAATATTCCGAACTCAACTTTCCATTTCTATGCTGATGATACTGTCATATACTGCACAGCACCCACTCTTGCTGAGGCTTTTAAATATCTACAACATGCATTTGACAGAGTACAAGAACAACTTTGCTATCTTCAACTGGTTTTAAATGCAGAGAAAACAAAGTGTATGCTCTTTACCACATCAAAAACTGTAAGATCATCACTGTGTGAGAACATTTTAACAAGAAATGGGCAACAAATTATGTTAGTATCTGCTTTTAAATATTTAGGATTTTTAATTGATGACCACTTGAGTTTTAAGGAGCACATTCAGTATGTTGTAAAAAAACTGAAACTTTTACTGGGATTTTATTATAGAAACAAGTCTTGCTTTTCTTTTACTGTGAAACAGAAATTGGTGGAAACAACCTTTTTACCTGTTATTGACTATGGAGATGTGTTGTACATGAATGCTACTGCTGCTTGTCTCCACAAGCTGGATAGTGTGTACCACGGGGCACTGAGATTCATCACCAACTGCGCTCCCCTTACTCACCATTGTGTGTTATACTCAATGGTTAACTGGACATCTTTATGTGCTCGACGCCTCAATCATTGGTATGTTTTCATCTACAAAACCATTCTGGGTATCACTCCATCTTATCTGTCTTGTCTTTTAACAAAGAAACAAGGAAGTCACAATCTTCGTTCAATGGATGTTCTGCAATTTGTTGTCCCCAAAGTAAGAACTGAACTGGGCAAGAAAGCATTTAGGTTTTCAGCACCGAAGGCTTGGAATAACCTACAATCGAACATTAAACTTCAAACCCTAGTTACGCTGAATGAGTTTAAAGCTTCTGTGAAAGGACTGCAGTCTACCTTGTCTGTATGCACATGTGTCATGTGAGCAAGTTTTAATGTTGTAAATGTGATGTTTTATGTATTTGTTTACTGTTTTTAATGTAACCTTGCTGCTGCCCTCTTGGCCAGGTCTCCCTTGGAAAAGAGATCTTTGATCTCAATGGGATTTTTACCTGGTTAAATAAAGGCTAATAATAATTGTGTGGAGTGCTAATCAGACATATTTGGTCACTGCATGACTGCAAGCTAATCGATGCTAACATGCTATTTAGGCTAGCTATATGTACATATTGCATCATAATGCCTCGTTTGTAGCTATATTTGAGCTCATTTAGTTTCCTTTAAGTCCTCTTAATTCAATTTATATCTCATGACACACTATCTGTATGTAATATGGCTTTTAATTTTTTTGCGGCTCCAGACATATTTGTTTTTGTATTTTTGGTCCAATATGGCTCTTTCAACATTTTGGGTTGCCGACCCCTGGGCTAGCTGTATGTACATATTGCACCTTTATGCCCTGAGCTCATTTAATATCTTTTACTTTTATCCTCTTTGTATATAATTTAGTTTTGCATGTCTCATGACACATTATCTGTATGTAATACCGGCTGCATTTCTGATAGTTGTTTGTGTGCCATGTTGTTCCAGACCACAGCAAACATTACCTAGCTTGCCGAAGATTGTAATAAATCTATTAAAAGAAGACAGCCTGCCGTTTCCTTTTAACTTGGACACACACATCTATACCTTTGGCCAGTAATTTCCAGGAGTTATTTCACCTTTGATTTACTAAAGTTGTAAACATGTGTAGCATAAATATTACATTTCAACATTTCTGTCAACAAAGATTTACTTCAGCCTGCAACACATAGTCATTTTGATAGTAGGCTTTTAATTTTTTGCGATTCCAGACAGATTAGTTTTTTGTATTTTTGGTCCAATATGGCTCTTTCAACGTTTTGGGTTGCCTACCCCCGTTCTAGACCCTGGGCTTGCCAGAAAAAGAGGAAATAAATGATATTTGACTGTACATGAATAATGTTAACAGTAAGCTAGCGGAAATTAAGCCAACCTTCATCCTGTATAATTGTATAGCTTTTTTTCCCACTTTATACCAAACTGTGATTCCTACATGTATGTTTTTATTAAAGCAGCACTAAGTAACTTTTCAAGCTTGACTTTTGGCACCGTACTTGCCAACCCTCCCGGATTTCCCGGGAGACTCCCAAAATTCAGCGCCTCTCCCGAAAACCTCCCGGGACAAATTTTCTCCTGAAATTCAGGCGGACCTGGAGGCCACGCCCCCTCCAGGTCCGCATGGAGCAATGTTGTTGTAATATATTGAGTTGGAGGCAATAAACAGGCAAGGGGGTCTCTTTACTGTAGACTTCAGAACAGACTCGCACACTTGACGTCAGGTGCGCCACACCACGTAAATCGTTGGCCAACCAAAAAGTAACCCCAGTACGCTATAGCCAACATTCACCAGGAGATGGCAACAGACAAACATAAATAAGTATTTTACATTCTTCCCCTTTTAGAATTGTAGAAGTTACTCAAAATAAATAAACAACCCAACCAAAAAATGCAGCAGCTCAATTAAAAAACTGTACTTAAGCCACATTCTTTTTTTTTTAGTACTGAACTCTTAACCCTCATTTGTAAACAATAACATGCTTATTATACAAACAGTATTTGTACATCTTTAACACAGATTTTTATACTGTCTTCAGAGATTCCGTTTTTTTGGTGGTACTCGAAACCTTTCTGGGTACCTGCGGATCACTGGTGGGGATTTTGTTGTGGGTGATCTGGGTTCTGATGATGGCAACTCAGCAGCCCTTGAATCTGGTTCAATGATGAGACTAGTTTGTGTCTGACTCACTGATGGTCCTGATGATGGAACTGAAACAGCACTGTCCAGTTGTACTGATGGCACATTTTCTGCAACTGGTGGAGACTAGATAACTGGCAGTCTCTCCATGTTTTCTCGCCATGGTAACATGTGATCCACATGCACTGTGCGCTGTCTCTGTCCCTCTTGATAGATAGATAGATTGATATATATATATATATATAAAGTATTTCTTATATGTATGTATATGTATATATATATAAGAAAATACTTCACTTTCAGTGAGTTCTAGCTATATATATATATATATGTATATTTATTTTATTATATATATATATATATATATATATATATATGTATGTACAGTATATATATATATATATATACTGTATATATATATATGAAATACTTGACTTGGTGAATTCTAGCTGTAAATATACTCCTCCCCTCTTAGCCACGCCCCCGCCCCGACCACGCCCCACCTCCCGAAATCGGAGGTCTCAAGGTTGGCAAGTATGCTTTTGGGTTGATACATGGCCTGAGGGGGTCTTTATCGCTCTCGCTGGCACTTAGCAACTTTGAGGAGGGGGGCAGGAACCCTGACGCACAAAAAACTGCAAATGTGCTGACTTGCTTTAGGGCATATGTCACTTCCCTTTTCCCCATTTGTTACAAAAACGGGAAGTCGGTGCGATCACCTGTGTGCCGCCAGAAAACTAAAAGAAGAAGAACGCCTACATGCAATTACTGCAATCATGGTCGAAGCTGTTAAACAGCCAAAGAAACGAAAATTTTGTCTGAGGAGACAAAACAAGAAAAAGGGAGACTACCCAGATAAAAGGACAGTGAAGGATCAGCATTTAATTATTCGCCAAAATAGACGGTTGCAAAATAAATAGTTGACAACGGTGCAGAAAACTGGTGAAAATAAAATGTTTCAGGAATTCACATGAAACTTCCACCACTCCTGTCTCCTACTGCTTGCATCGAAGCAAAACTGCCAGAGCCAAAATACTTGTCCTCTTCCTTCTTAATCTTCTATGCACAATAACTCGGTCCAGAAAATGTTGACTTTGATTGCACAAAATCCACAAAAAATTAAACGCCTAATATAAGTGTTATAATGAAGGCAACACATGATGTAAGTGTCTATATTAGCTATATTAGCCTACTATCAAAATGTCTTCAAAAGTCTTATATAAGTGTAATAATGAAGACAACACATGATGTGTCTATATTAGCCTACTATCAAATTACTTTAAAAGTCTTATATGAGTGTAATAATGAAGACAACACATAATGTGTATATGAGCTATATTAGCCTACTATCAAAATGACTTTAAAAGTCTTATATAAGTGTAATAATGAAGACAACACATGATGTGTCTATATTAGCCTACTATCAAAATTACTTTAAAATTCGTATATAAGTGTAATAATGAAGACAACAAGTGATGTAAGTGTCTATGTTAGCTATATTAGCCTACTATCAAAATGACTGTGTCGCAGGCTGACACAAATCTTTGTTGACAGAAATGTTGAAATTGTTATATTTATTTTACACATTTTTACAACATTGGAAAACTTCTCCGAGGGTGAAATAACTCCTGGACATGACTGACTAAAAAAGGTATCGATGTGTGTGTCCAAGTTAAAGGAAACGGCAGGCTGTCTTCTTCTAATGGATTTATTACAATTTTTGCAAGGAGGGTAACGTTTGCTGTGGTCTGTAACAACATGGCACACAAGCAATCAGAAATGCAGCCAATATAACATACAGATAACGTGTCATGAGACATGCAAATGTCAATTAAATACACAGGGGACTTAAGTAAAGGAAAATAGGTGAGCTCAAATATACCTGAAAACGAGGCACAATGATGGAATATGTACATACAGCTAGCTTAAATAGCATGTTAGCATACACTGACCAAATATGCCTGATTAGCACTCCACACAAGTCAATAACATCAACAAAGCTCACCTTTGTGCATTCACGCACAGCACAAAACGTTTGGTGGACAAAATGAAACAATGAAGGCGTGGCATAAAACATGTCTTATCTGTGGCATCGTCGGAGAAAGCTGTACATGTAAACAAAATACGGTGAGTTCAAGGTCCGCCGAAATTAGGACAAAACGGCGCTCGCCAAATACTAATCAGTGAAGCATGTTTAACATTAACAGTGGGCTTTCTAACAATTAGGGAGGTTTGTGTCGTGTTTGTCCTACAGAAACCATATTAAAACAAAAAATATATGTTTTCCCCCTCTTCTTCCATTTTTATAAATGTTTGAAAAAGCTCCAAGTAGCCACTAATCTAGAGCCGCGGGTTGCCGACCCTCGGTTTAAGTGCTTATGGTTTGAATTGTCTCCAATTTAAAAAGGTAGTTCTTCCGGTTACGTGTATGAATAGCAAGTGTATATTGACATAAATAGCTTAGCACGCTGTCCCCTTCACTGTTTTTTTTTTTTTTTAAAGAATCTCTGTATGACATGAAAACACTTCATAACAAAATATGAAATGTACTCATTGTTAGTTTTGGCTGACTAAAGCCATATATTGCTTATTTACTCTTGCGTGTTTCCACAGTGTTCTCTGATACAGTTTGAAGGGGGAAGCAACGTCCATGTTGACTTGAATGCTATTGATCTCTGCTTTAAATACTCTCATCCAGTGAATAATTCAGACGTGCTCGCCAGCCACAGTGGCTGCACAGTAACCTTGGAGCCCCGTTTTTGTTACGCCTTGTGACAGTGATGGAACATACTTAGAATTACACTTAACTGTACTTGGACTGTCCATTGCGTTTATACTTAACTTTAATTTGATTAACAGAACATACTGACTATTGGATTTATACTTAACTGTACTTGGACTGACCATTGCATTTATACTTAACTGTACTTTGACTGATAGAACTGCCCCTAGATTACAAAGATACGTGTGTGTGTGTGTGTGTGTATATATATATACCGTATTTTCCGCACCATAAGGCGCCCTGGGTTATAAGCCGCGCCTTCAATGAACGGCATATTTCAAAACTTTGTCCACCTATAAGCCGCCCCGTGTTGTAAGCCGCATCTAACTGCGCTAAAGGAATGTCAAAAAAACAGACAAATAGGTCAGTCAAACTTTAATAATGTATTAAAACCAGCGTGATGTGGGCGCGCATGGAATCGTATATCAACATGGACGGAGCTGCGTAAACAAAGCCACCCGGCCTCTTCGCGTAAACTTAAACTTACCTTAACCACTCGCTCATCTTTTCTTCATCCATCCCTTTGAGTTAGCTTTTATGATGACGCCGGCTGGAAAGGTCTCTTTTGGCAAGGTCTTCCTTTTGAATATCACCATGGGTGGAAGTTTCTGGCCATTAGCATGGCAAGCTAGAACCACAGTGAAGGATGACTTCTCATTCCCTGTGGTGCGAATATTCACCGTACGTGCTCCCGTTGTATCCACAGTGCGGTTCACAGGAATATCAGTTGCTGTGAAATAGTAATCCGTGTGCGGATGGAGAGATTGCGTCTTTTCATGAACCGGATCCCGGTCGCTTAGTAGGAGCCATTTTGTGGTCTTTACAGATGTAAACACACAAAGGAAATGAAACGTACGGTAATATCCGCGCCCTTTTTCTTCTTCTACGTGGGCGGGTGGTTGCTTACAGTAGAAGAAGAAACGCTTCCTGTTCTATGGGGGCGGGTGCTTACCTTGGCGGTTGCTTGCGTAGAAGAAGAAGCGCTTCCTGTTCTACCGGGAAAAAAGATGGCAGCTGTTTACCGTAGTTGCGAGATCGAAACTTTATGAAAATGAATCGTAATATTAATCCATATATAAAGCGCACCGGGTTATAAGGCGCACTGTCAGCTTTTGAGAAAATTTGTGGTTTTTAGGTGCGCCTTATAGTGCGGAAAATACGGTATATATATATATATATATATATATATATATATATATATCATACCTGCCAACTACTCTGGTTTTCCCGTAATTAGTACGGTTTTCATCAACCTATTCCGGGTTACGGTTGCAGTGATAAAAAATACGGTTTTTCATTAATTAAAAAAAAAAAATTCTTTTAAGTTTTATTCACAAAATCGCGTAACAATGACAATCGACACTGCTTCCCGTAACTTCCTATCGAGCCATTCCGAATGCCATGCGCGAGGCTATTTATAGCACCGCTGCCAAGCACGAGGCACCAGTTGCCATTGTTTCCAAACGAGCGAACGATCATGGAATCAGCCGGAGAAAAATCGCAAACGAGTCTTAAACCGAAAAGAAAACTGCAGTCATTCCGTGAAGAATATTCAAAAGCCTATCCGGGAATAATTATCCGTTCCAAAAAGGGTGAAAACTACGCGAATTGCACCTTGTGCAGACAAGATTTTTTCGATCGGACACGGAGGAATTAGCGATGTAAAAGACCACGTTGGGACAAAAAAACACAAGTCTAATGCAGCTCAAGAAAGCGAAGAGGTGCACCATGGACAATAACAAAGCTGTGTCACAATGATTGACTGTGATGTGACCATGGAAGATGTGATGTGCTGCATTTAAAACTGTCTTGATTGCTAAAATTAATTTTCATTAATTCTTCTTCAATTCTTTTGAAAGGCTTACAGAAAACTGCAATTGAATTGTAGTTCCATGCTAATGATGCTATTGAATTACATTTTAATGAAGTAAACTTAACATAAAGTTACCATATCATTTTTGCAGTATGATCAATCTGATAGAATAAATTTGGATTTTAGCCACAAAAAGGTAATGACACCAATGTTATCTATTGGAAATGTTTAGTACTGTTATACTGTTAAAAGTGTTTATACTATTTATGCTTTCAAGTCCAAGTTGAAGAAATCTTGTTAAATGTTGACAGCATAACTACCAAAATATAGAAGTATGTCCTTAATATTTTTGCAGTGCTATTTCTGTTGAAAAGTTAAAATGATTACATTAGAGATGTGATGTGCCACTTTTCAAGTGTCTGATGGCTTAAATTAATTTTCATTAATTTTTCATATTTTGAATTCTTTTGAAAGGCTTACAAATAAACTACATTTTAATTGTAATTCCATGCTGTTGACAGGACTATTAATTTTAATGAAGTTAGCTTACCATGTTTACATTATGATAATTGTGATAGAAATGTGAATTTTAGGCACAGAATATTTTTTACAATTGAACAAGGCAGTAGATTATACAAGCTTGGACAGAAAGTTAATAATGACACCAATTTTTTTTTTAATGGAATTGTTTAGTATTGTTTTACCATTTGTTTACTGTAAAAAGTGTTTATACTGTTTATACTTTCAATTAACAAATTGACGTCTTGTGAAAGGTTGACAGGATAACTGGCATTAATTGTCAAAATAATTTCAAACTATTGAAGTTAGCTTACAGAATAAACATGTCAATCAACCCATATGATTTTTGCTGTAATATTTTTGTTTTGAAAAGTCACTGTGACTGATAGAAAAGTGATGGTTTTAGCAACATTTTAACCTGTCTGAATGCTAATAATCATTTTGCGTCGGGGGGCGAAGCCTGAACCCCCCACCAGGACTTTGTCCTGGACCTACCGGGGTCTGCGGCCCCTGGACCCTGGCTACTAGGTTTTTCTGATTTCAAAAGTTGGCAGGTATGATATATATATATATATATATATATATATATATATATATATATATATATATATATATATATATATATATGCACGGGAGGGAACTGTTTTAATTGGGCCGGTTTTTAGCATAAAATTGGCAATAAAAGTTAAAAATAGCGTTAGACGTTGTGCGACTTCTTCTGCCGGCTGCAATACATGATATCACTTTAATTTGTTTACACGTAAAAACACATGTTTTTAAGGTGTGGCCTCTTGAATTTTGCCGTGGCGGTGCGCCACCATTACGTTAGGGGGAAACCATGAACATACCGACCATTGGATTTATACTTGACTTTACTTTGACTTAAGTAAAGAGCAGGGATGGGGAAGAGGATTTGTCTTAATCCTGCAGGCTGATACCTGCACTCATCCCTCTGAAGTCACTCTCAACCCTGACCTCTGTGCTCACCTCTGACCTCTGCCCACCTCTGACCCCTGTGAATGTTTGTCAGCTGACCTCTAGGACAGTGGACATCATGTCTTCATCTTACATCTCATCTTTAATTGGTGATCAGTTTGGTGCTTTTAGGATTGGTTTGAATGTGTGCTGTTAAATTATGTTTAAAAAAAAAAATCTGATTAATCACCACCAATCGCAATTAATTACTTTACTTAAAGAAAGACCCGGATATCTTGACTCCAATGCAATTTTGCAGTCCGTCTCAAGTTGTGGGGTGCGTGTGGGACCCTGGGAACATGCTTTATCAGTATCATGCTTCAAACCCTGTACAGAACTACTCAATGTAAACATTAAATCCTGACTTCATTATTTTGATTTAAAAAATTCAGCACAATTTGTTTTATTCATTTTTGTTTTGTAGGTTAAAGTGTTTTATACATTGTGCTCCTGTGTTAATGTTGCGAATCAATTTGAATGTATTATTATTGTTTATTCTGTTTATTTTGTTATATTTTTCAGTATCAAATGGTTCAAGTCAGTCAAAAAATGTTTATAGTTTAAAAAAAGGATACCATTTTTTTTAAATTTCAGGCAAATTGATGCACTTAAATGTTTTCTGTTACAGACTAAAAAACAATGTTATTCTTTGTTGTAAGTTGATTTACACTATATTTATTTTTTGATTTCTTCAATTTTAATCATTTCTTTAATTTTAATAAGGTTACAATGTTATGCAGAGGGGGGGGCGTGCGTAACAGAAAATATTCTTAGATACATGCACCTTAGAGTCATACAACTTCGTATGTGACACATGCTAACATTAGCACGCTAACTTAAATATTTAATTTTATTTTATTTTTTACACATTTTCCAACTATCTACCCCAGAGTCATATAACTTGGTACATGGCACAAGCTAACTGTTGGCATGTTAACATTAGTGTAATAATATGTTACATTAGCATGCTAGCTTTTTTGGCTAATTTTGCAACAGTTTACCCCAGCTAACTTCAAAACTCAACTTATGCTTGCTGTTATCATGCTAAGGCTACTGGATCATGCAACATTAGCATCCTAACTTTTTTTTTGCAAATTTTGCAACCGTTTACCCCATAGTCATATAAATTGATACTTGACATATGCAAACGTTATCATGCTAACTTTTTTTGGCTAATTTTGCAACCATTTTCCCCAGAGTAATTAAACTTAAAACTTGTTAACAGTTTAGCATGAGCATGCTAACTTTGCTTTTGTTGCCATTTTCGCAGGCATGCTCCTTACAGTTTATATTCTCGGTACATGACACATGCTAACATGTTAACCATTAGCACGCTAACGTTAGCATTTCAGTTCGGCTGGCGCATACCGGCGGCTCACGCAAATACAGCATTCACACACGATTTCTCTGAAATCGCACATGTTCTAGTTTGATCAAAACTTGCTAACAGTCAAGTATGAAGTGCACATTACGAACAATTCTGCGAGAACAAGGCCTGTTGTCGATGTACTTGCAGCGTTCTTGCCAGCGGTTGTTTTGATTCAAACCTGTTGTGCTAAGAGAATTCATGGCTACATTATCACTTGTGTGGTGTTCGGGTCTGTAGGACCCGTTTTAATTTTTTATTAAAAGAAAAATGATACAATTCATTAATTTTTCAAATTGAGACTCACTGACTTTGGCTCATTTTCTGTGAAGAACATAAATCAGAATATATATTCAATGACCCCTACACATTTCTGTTACATATAAGAATGTGGACCCGGGGCTAATAGAAGTGTGGAAATTGATGTTCTGTGTACCACACACACACACAGCAGGCCTAGAAAGGAGGAGGACAGAGTGTAGGTACACAGAACATCAGAGGGTCAAATGTGCGAGAAAATGAGAGCAGACAGTGTTGACAAATAATGTTGCAACCTTGTGTGGGAACCGCAACCTTGTGTGGGATGCAGAAACTGGCAGAGAAATTTTCCGTGCAACGTTCATATTGTTGTTACTCAGCCAGCGTTTGTGGGTCTGATGGACCCGTTGCATTTTGTGGCTTTTAATGCCTCACAATCAAACATTTTTATGTTAAAATACTGAACAGATGTTTATTGTGATAAGGTAAACATTAAAAGCCACAAAATGCAAGGAAAAGGACTTTGGTCTTATGTAAAGTCGCTTTTCGGGCATATTGTTGACCTGATCACTGACCGTATAATAACACACCTTTCAGGTAAGGTAAAGGAGCATGGACTGTCAAGATAATTGTGCCTAATCTGCATTTATACATCATTTTTGAACGGTGTACATTAATGAGTTAGCTTTGCCAGACCTAATTTGAAGCAGTGATTATTAACATGACATCTGAAAGGTTTATAAATCATAAATCAAGTACATGTCATGTTCGTGAAGCTTCTTCGTCGTCACCTGGGCCACAGATACGTCCTTGCACGTGATGCTGGACAAGTTGCTCAATCTCTCAGCCATCTTGGTGTTGACTTGCTGGCCTGCATACCTCAGCCTTCCTCTCCTGCCTTGCCAGGCGACGACTGGTTTCTCTGCTTTCTAGTCAGTCACACCTTCATTGACACGTCACCGTGCGGACACCAGCTGACTCTTCACCGCAGCCTCAGGCCTTGTTTTCTTAACCCCTTCTCCACAGCACACGCTATCGTACGAGCAAATAACTTTAAACGATGTAGTGCACGCCCCCCACCCTGGATGTAACGATATGAACATTTCACATCACGGTTATAGTGGCCTAAATTGTCATAGCAGTCGTTATTATCGCGGTATTGTTGAATGTGCTCGTAACGTATTTATACACACTGAAATATTACAACCAAGTTTTATTCAAAGAAACAACTACTGTAAATCCTGGACTATAATCCGCAATTTTTTTTTCTACGCTTTGAACCTTGCCGCTTATAATACGGTGCGGCTCGACATTTTCACTCGACGGCCATAATGAAAATAGTTTTTTAAAAAACAAGCAAATAAACTGAAAAGCTGTGATATTGTTTGTGCCATGGCTCCATCTTATGGTGCTGCCATGCTACATTGCCCTTATGTTTAAACTGAGCTTTCAACCGGAAGTACAAGTGTTGTTTCGTCTTCTAGCCGTTCATATACTCGTATGGATTCTTCATTCCTCACTCCACGCAACGTATATAAGTTTTACAATATAACTAAAACAATTCTTACTTACTGAAGCGTCCCATGTGTGATGTCTGTAAAAGTGTTTTCGTGCATAGTTGTACGTGCTATCGTAATGTAATCAAGCTGGCGTTGTTCGCAATAACTAATACGCTAACATGCTCACGAGTGTCTGTGTTAGTGATATTAATTTACAAAGGTAGTATTTTTGTTATGATTCAGTTTCACAAATTCCTCAGTAAATTCATCAAAACGTCACCGTGGAGTTATTGAGTCTGTTTAGCTGATTGGAGAGCTAGCTTGCGCAGCTCGTGGGTCCACGACCATGACTTCTGTTTTGTTTGATCAGCTGTTTTACTGGAAAGAACTAAGCTATGTAAATAAACATTTGTAAAATATTTCTGTGTAAATAACTAATTTCACAACGTATATATCTGTGGCTTGTAGTCCAGTGCGGCTCGTGTGTGTGTGTTGTATATATTATGCAAAAATATAATATTATATGTTATATACTGTACATATACTGTAATATGTAAATATTACATATATTTTTTATTTTATATTGCTACTATGGTAATTGTTTAGTCTACTTTGTACCTGCATTATCCTTTCCATCCTTACCCTTTCCATCCTTTGTAACTGAGCTACTGTGTGGAACAATTTCCCTTGTGGATCAATAAAGTTTGTCTAAGTGTGTGTGTGTGTGTGTGTGTGTGTGTGTGTGTGTGTGTGTGTGTGTGTGTGTGTGTGTGTGTGTGTGTGTGTGTGTGTGTGTGTGTGTGTGTGTGTGTGTGTGTGTGTGTGTGTGTATGTATATATACAGTAAATATATATATATATATATATATATATATATATATATATATATATATATATATATATATATATATATATATATATATATATCTCCTCTCTGAGCTGCCACCTTAACGTGGTAGAGGAGTTTGAGTGTCCCAATGATCCTAGGAGCTATGTTGTCCGGGGGCTTTATGCCCCCTGGTAGGGTCTCCCAAGGCAAACTGGTCCTAGGTGAGGGATCAGACAGCCCGAAGAGGCAACGTGGGTCCCCCCTCCAATGGGCTCACCACCCATAGCAGGGGTCATAGAGGTCGGGTGCGATGTGAGCTGGGCGGCAGCCGAAGGCAGGGCATTTGGCGGTCCGATCCTCGGCTACAGAAGCTAGCTCTTGGGACGTGGAACGTCACCTCGCTGGGGGGGAAGGAGCCTGAGCTAGTGCGCGAGGTGGAGAAGTTCCGGCTAGATATAGTCGGACTCACTTCGACGCACAGCAAGGGCTCTGGAACCAGTTCTCTCGAGAGGGGCTGGACTCTCTTCCACTCTGGCGTTGCCGGCAGTGAGAGGCGACGGGCTGGGGTGGCAATTCTTGTTTCCCCCCCGGCTCAGAGCCTGTACGTTGGAGTTCAACCCGGTGGACGAGAGGGTAGCTTCCCTCCGCCTTCGGGTGGGGGAAAGGGTCCTGACTGTGGTTTGCGCTTACGCGCCAAACCGCAGCTCAGAGTACCCACCATTTTTGGATTCACTCGAGGGAGTACTTGAGAGTGCTCCCCCGGGTGATTCCCTCGTTCTACTGGGGGACTTCAATGCTCATGTTGGCAGCGACAGTGAAACCTGGAGAGGCGTGATTGGGAAGAATGGCTGCCCGGATCTGAACCCGAGCGGTGTTTTGTTATTGGACTTTTGTGCCCGTCACAGATTGTCCATAACGAACACCATGTTCAAACATAAGGGTGTCCATATGTGCACTTGGCACCAGGACACCCTAGGCCGCAGTTCCATGATCGACTTTGTAGTTGTGTCATCGGATTTGCGGCCTCATGTTTTGGACACTCGGGTGAAGAGAGGGGCGGAGCTTTCTACCGATCACCACCTGGTGGTGAGTTGGCTGCGATGGTGGGGGAGGATGCCGGACAGACCTGGCAGGCCCAAACGCATTGTGAGGGTTTGCTGGGAACGTCTAGCAGAGTCTCCTGTCAGAGAGAGTTTCAATTCCCACCTCCAGAAGAACTTTGAACATGTCACGAGGGAGGTGCTGGACATTGAGTCCGAATGGACCATGTTCCGCGCCTCTATTGTCGAGGCGGCTGATTGGAGCTGTGGCCGCAAGGTAGTTGGTGCTTGTCGTGGCGGTAATCCTAGAACCCGTTGGTGGACACCGGCGGTGAGGTATGCCGTCAAGCTGAAGAAGGAGTCCTATCGGGTTCTTTTGGCTCATAGGACTCCTGAGGCAGTGGACAAGTACCGACAGGCCAAGCGGTGTGCGGCTTCAGCGGTTGCAGAGGCAAAAACATGGGAGGAGTTTGGTGAGGCCATGGAAAACGACTTCCGGACGGCTTCGAAGCAATTCTGGACCACCATCCGCCGCCTCAGGAAGGGGAAGCAGTGCACTATCAACACCGTGTATGGCGAGGATGGTGTTCTGCTGACCTCGACTGCGGATGTTGTGGATCGGTGGAGGGAATACTTCGAAGACCTCCTCAATCCCACCAACACGTCTTCCTATGAGGAAGCAGTGCCTGGGGAGTCTGTGGTGAGCTCTCCTATTTCTGGGGCTGAGGTTGCTGAGGTAGTTAAAAAGCTCCTCGGTGGCAAGGCCCCGGGGGTGGATGAGATCCGCCCGGAGTTCCTTAAGGCTCTGGATGCTGTGGGTCTGTCTTGGTTGACAAGACTCTGCAGCATCGCGTGGACATCGGGGGCGGTACCACTGGATTGGCAGACCGGGGTGGTGGTTCCTCTCTTTAAGAAGGGGAACCGGAAGGTGTGTTCTAACTATCGTGGGATCACACTCCTCAGCCTTCCCGGTAAGGTCTATTCAGGTGTACTAAAGAGGAGGCTACGCCGGATAGTCGGACCTCGGATTCAGGAGGAACAGTGTGGTTTTCGTCCTGGTCGTGGAACTGTGGACCAGCTCTATACTCTCGGCAGGGTCCTTGAGGGTGCATGGGAGTTTGCCCAACCAGTCTACATGTGTTTTGTGGACTTGGAGAAGGCAATCGACCGTGTCCCTCGGGAAGTCCTGTGGGGAGTGCTCAGGGAGTATGGGGTATCGGACTGTCTGATTGTGGCAGTTCGCTCCCTGTATGCTCAGTGCCAGAGCTTTGTCCGCATTGCCGGTAGTAAGTCGGACACGTTTCCAGTGAGGGTTGGACTCCGCCAAGGCTGCCCTTTGTCACTGATTCTGTTCATAACTTTTATGGACAGAATATCTAGGCACAGTCAAGGCGTTGAGGGGCTCTGGTTTGGTGGCTGCAGGATTAGGTCTCTGCTTTTTGCAGATGATGTGGTCCTGATGGCTTCATCTGGCCAGGATCTTCAGCTCTCGCTGGATCGGTTCGCAGCCGAGTGTGAAGCGACTGGGATGAGAATCAGCACCTCCAAGTCCGAGTCCATGGTTCTCGCCCGGAAAAGGGTGGAGTGCCATCTCCGGGTTGGGGAGGAGATCTTGCCCCAAGTGGAGGAGTTCAAGTACCTCGGAGTCTTGTTCACGAGTGAGGGAAGAGTGGATCGTGAGATCGACAGGCGGATCGGCGCGGCGTCTTCAGTAATGCGGACGCTGTATCGATCCGTTGTGGTGAAGAAGGAGCTGAGCCGGAAGGCAAAGCTCTCAATTTACCGGTCGATCTACGTTCCCATCCTCACCTATGGTCATGAGCTTTGGGTTATGACCGAAAGGACAAGATCACGGGTACAAGCGGCTGAAATTAGTTTCCTCCGCCAGGTGGCGGGGCTCTCCCTTAGAGATAGGGTGAGAAGCTCTGCCATCCGGGAGGAGCTCAAAGTAAAGCCGCTGCTCCTCCACATCGAGAGGAGCCAGATGAGGTGGTTCGGGCATCTGGTCAGGATGCCACCCGAACGCCTCCCTAGGGAGGTGTTTAGGGCACGTCCGACCGGTAGGAGGCCGCGGAGAAGACCCAGGACACGTTGGGAAGACTATGTCTCCCGGCTGGCCTGGGAACGCCTCGGGGTCCCACAGTAAGAGCTGGACGAAGTGGCTGGGGAGAGGGAAGTCTGGGCTTCCCTGCTTAGGCTGCTGCCCCCGCGACCCGACCTCGGATAAGCGGAAGAAGATGGATGGATGGATGGATATATATATATATATATATATATTCACATACACACACACACAATAATTAGATCCCTAATTATACCACTTACTGTGTGTGTGTGTGTGTGTGTGTGTGTGTGTGTGTGTGTGTGTGTGTGTGTGTGTGTGTGTGTGTGTGTGCGTGCGTGCGTGCGTGCGTGCGTGCGTGCGTGCGTGCGTGCGTGCGTGCGTGCGTGCGTGCGTGCGTGCGTGCGTGCGTGCGTGCGTGCGTGCGTGCGTGCGTGCGTGCGTGCGTGCGTGCGTGCGTGCGTGCGTGCGTGCGTGCGTGCGTGCGTGCGTGCGTGCGTGCGTGCGTGCGTGCGTGCGTGCGTGCGTGCGTGTGTGTGTGTGTATAGATCCCTAATTATTCCACTTCCTGGATGTGTGAGTGTATGTATATATATATATATATATATATATATATGTATGTATATATATATATATGTATATATATATATGTGAGTGTGTGTGTGTGTATATATGTATATATACACGTGTGTGTGTGTGTGTGTGTGTGTGTGTGTGTGTGTGTGTGTGTGTGTGTGTGTGTGTGTGTGTGTGTGTGTGTGTGTGTGTGTGTATATTAGGGCAGCAACTAATGATTAATTTGATAATCGATTAATCTGTTGATTATTACTTCGATTATTCGATTAATAATCGGATAAAAGAGACAAACTACATTTCTATCCTTTCCAGTATTTTATTGAAAAAAAACAGCATACTGGCACCATACTTATTTTGATTATTGTTTCTCAGCTGTTTGTACATGCTGCAGTTTATAAATAAAGGTTTATTTAAAAAAAATTTGCCTCAGCGCATGCGCATAGCATAGATCCAATGAATAGATGACTAAATTAATCGCCAACTATTTTTTATAATCGATTTAATCGATTAGTTGTTGCAGCCCTAGTGTGTATATATATATATATATATATATATATATATATATATATATATATATATATATATATATATATATATATATATATACACATATATACACATGTACACATCCAGGAAGTGGAATAATTAGGGATCGTGATCAGTTGTGTCTGTGCTGTATTATTAGCCAGACAGGAAAAAAGTGCCACATCATAGCCAGCATTAAGCCCTGCCTGTAGAGAAAATGAAAGTGCGTGTTGCTCATGTGTGGTTGCTCTATTAGCTGACAGCTTGCACTCCTCATTCGCACAAATGAGTAATAATGAGCCAGAAGCAGATTATGTGACTCACATGCTAAATGAAAGAAAATAAATAATGTTAAAATGTCAGCATTAGTTTTTCAACGTATGAATGCAGCTGGGATAGGCTCCAACACCCCCGCCACCCCGAGAGAGACAAGCGGTAGAAAATGGATGGATGGATGGATGATTCTCCCACTGTTTGAACTTGAGGAAGGTGTTTACTTTCCGTGTATTGTTCCTCACACTGCTCTCCGCTCAAACGAGAGGCAGCTGTCATCCTCACGAGCGCCCTTTCTATTTTCTCCGTGTCGCTTCTATAAAAACATTTGGCTCCATGACGAGGAGGAGTCCGCTATGCCGCTGGACCAGCAGACTCCTCCTCTTCCTGCTCCCACCAAAGCTTTTCTTCCCATCACCGAGCAGGAAGTGCTCCACTATTGTCCAATCAGCTCTCTTGTTGAAAATGTCAAACATGATAAACATGACTGAGCGTCTTCCTCTCTCGTCCTGACAGCTTGCTGGGATGTGACCACTTTTCCCATGGAGCCTTGCAGCCACGCTGTTTACACATGGACACACTGCTCAGGTAAGGACACACAAACACACACACACACTGTCATGTTTCAGTGAGCACCTGTGTGATGTTGGCCCCCCCACCTGGTCTAAATCCCCCCCAAACCTGTCCCCATCGTTTGTGCTTCAACCATTTTTGTTAGCACCGTTACGGTTTTTAAGTTGTTAATGTTTGATGTTTTCTATGGTGTTAACGTGTTGTTATTCATCACCAGCTCTCCGACCGTGTCCAAAGCTCCGCAAACTTGTCCCAGTTGTTTGTGTTATGTTTGCGCTGATTTGTGCCGCAAAAATGTTTTGTCTAACCCCAAAGTTGGATTTAGCCCGCCAAAGGGGAGCTTCCAAATGTGATACATGTTAATACTGACCTTTAAAACTCGCTAAAGGTGCCCATATCTGATACTGATATCACATATCGGTCCAATGTCAGCTTAAAAAAACAAGTATCAGAATATAAACCGTCCAACATTAGTTTTACTACAGGCAGTCCCGCAGCGTGTTTACTTGTATGTGATATCATGTGCGATACAAGCAGTCCTGCAGCGTGTTTACTTGTGTGTGTGATATCATGTCCAATACAGGCAGTCCTGCAGAGTATTTACTTGTGTGTGGTATCATGTGCGATACAAGCAGTCCTGCAGCATGATTACTTGTGTGTGTGTGATATAATGTGCTATACAAGCAGTCTTGCGGCGTGTTTACTTGTGTGTGTGACATCATGTGCAATACGAGCAGTCCTGCAGCGTGTTTACTTGTGTGCGATACAAGCAGTCCCACAGCATGTTTACTTGTGTGTGATATCATGTGCGATACAAGCAGTCTTGCAACTTGTTTACGTGTGTGTGTGTGATATCATGTGCGATACAAGCAGTCCTGCAGCGTGTTTACTTGTGTTTGATATCATGTGCGATACAAGCAGTCCTGCAGCATGTTTACTTGTGTGTGTGTATGTGTGTGATATCATGTGAGATACAAGCAGTCTTGCAGCGTGCTTACTTGTGTGTGACATTATGTGCGATACAAGCAGTCCTGCAGCATGTTTACTTGTGTGTGTGATATCATGTCCAATACAGGCAGTCCTGCAGAGTATTTACTTGTGTGTGATATCATGTGCTATACAAGGAGTCTTGCGGCGTGTTTACTTGTGTGTGACATCATGTGCAAAACAAGCAGTCCTGCAGCGTGTTTACTTGTGTGCGATACAAGCAGTCCCACAGCATGTTTACTTGTGTGTGAAATCATGTGTGATACAAGCAGTCTTGCAACTTGTTTACGTGTGTGTGTGTGTGTGATATCATGTGCGATACAAGCAGACCTGCAGCGTGTTTACTTGTCTTTGATATCATGCCTGATACAAGCAGTCCTGCAGCATGTTTACATGTTTGTGTGTGTGTGTGTGTGTGTGTGTGTGTGTGTGTGTGTGTGTGTGTGTGTGATATCATGTGCGATACAAGCACTCTTGCAGCATGTTTACGTGTGTGTGTGTGTGTGATATCATGTGAGATACAATCAGTCCTTCAGCGTGTTTACGCGTGTGTGTGATATCATGTCCAATACAGGCAGTCCTGCAGAGTGTTTACTTGTGTGTGATATCATGTGCGATACAAGCAGTCCTGCAGCGTGTTTACTTTGGCAAAGCTGACAGCGAGTTAACATCTAAATGCCCTCCAAAATGCACACCATCTCTTTTATTTCAGTCCAGTCATTTACAAAAGGTAAACATGCTCGGCTATAGGCCACTAGGGCGCTAGCAGCTACACAACAGCTAAGCACACAAACTCGACATAGGTAATAATAATTGAACCATATAACAGCACATTTGTCAATATTAACAAGTATCAAATATTTCTAGTTGCATATTACTTACACATACAAAGTCTCCAAGGCGGAAGCGTATTAGAAAGTATCTAGTAACAAACGTGTCCGCATCATTCAACTTGCTGTGTCATGAGCTTAAATTATTAAATTTTTGTGATCACGCAGTGTCGACAAAAATAATTACCACTCCACTTCAGCCTAAAGACAGCCATCCCAGACGGTTAATAATAAATAGGTTAGTGTTTTCATGCCTACCATTGTTCTCTGTTTGACTCATTTATTTTGTTCAAACCTTAGTATTTATAGTATTTATATTTCCTGCTGATATCGGGTGGGATCGGTATCAATATCGCTTCGGAAGTGAAAAAGTTTGGGACACACTTACAGCTCACACAATCATTGATGGCATGTTTGGGAGGCTAACTAGTTGCCGTCCATCATTGTCATTGTTTCTAAATATAGAAACTTTTTATCTCTTTCTGTTTCACACTTGAAATTGCTGTGTTTGGCCCGCGGCCCGTTGGCACTTTTTCACTGTGGTCGTGGGAGGCAAACCGTTTGGGCAATCTTGGCCCAACTATTATAGTTTTTATGTCATTAATGTTATATGATTCATAACCAGCTCCAGAAAACATGAATAACTTCAAAGCTATAATAGTTGGACTAAAGCTTTTTGCAGCACAAACAATCGGGACAAGTTTGGGGAGATTTAGACACATGTTCAGTTGGCTTCACAATAGTCCGTGTGTGTGTGTCATTGCAAGGTCTTTTTTTTTTTTTGGTCACGTGACATTGACACACACGCACATCATTTTTGAAAATCTGATGAGCGAACTCAAGCCCCTCTGCTCTCTGTTCTTTGAAGAGATTAACCTCTAACCCCAGGAAGGCACTGCTAACCAATCAGGAGGCTTCCTGGCTTTTAATTGCAAACTCTGATTGGCTCATTTTGGCTGTCGTCTGCTTTGATTAATAACAGCCGAGCAGGAAGAGTCCTGATTACACACACACACACACACACACACACACACACACACACACACACACACACACACACACACACACACGCGCACACACACGTGCACACACACACATACTGGTTATCATATGGAATGGGGACCAGGTTTTTGATCATGACTTGTGGGGACCACCCTTTCTACAGGTTGTGGAGGCATAACAAAAATGAGGTAAAATGGCCACTGCTCAGTTAGCTCATACACGTCTTTAAATCTCTGGATTGATGAAGTAATGTGCTGATCATTCTTACTGGGGACCCTGGGGGGAAAAGAGTTAATAGGGTTCATGGGGACCACATTTAAATAATTTTGCATAATTCACACACATTTGTACGTGACTACTGAGGACCATTAAAGGGGAACATTATCACCAGACCTATGTAAGCGTCAATATATACCTTGATGTTGCAGAAAAAAGACCATATATTTTTTTAACCGATTTCCGAACTGTAAATGGGTGTATTTTGGCGAATTAAACGCCTTTCTATTATTCGCTCTCAGAGCGGTGACGTCAGTGCAATCCGCCATTTTCTCACTTTCGTCGGTGTGTTGTCAGAGGGTGTAACAACACGAACAGGGACGGATTCAAGTTGCACCAGTGGCCCAAAAATGAGAAAGTGGCAAGAAATTGGACGAAATTTATTCAAAATACGAGGGTGTGGAAAAGCCGACGAAATGGTCAGTCGTTTGTTCCGCACACTTTACCGACGAAAGCTATGCTACGACAGAGATGGCAAGAATGTGTGGATATCCTGCGACACTCAAAGCAGATGCATTTCCAACGATAAAGTCAAAGAAATCTGCCGCCAGACCCCCATTGAATCTGCCGGAGTGTGTGAGCAATTCAGGGACAAAGGGCCTCGGTAGCACAGCAAACAATGGCGGCAGTTTGTTCCCGCAGACGAGCGAGCTAAACCCCCTGGATGTCTTGGCTCACACCGTCCCTTATGCCACCGAAGATGATCAAGAGAAGAATATCGACCCTAGCTTCCCTGGCCTGCTGACATCAACTCCAAAACTGGACAGATCAGCTTTCAGGAAAAGAGAGCGGATGAGGGTATGTCTACAGAATATATTAATTGATGAAAACTTTATTCATTACTCGCGGTTTTACGTAAATTATTATACATAAACTGTGTTTACCAATAATTTAGCTTAAAAACATTAATTTTTTTCAATCATTCGAGTACATTCGGGTAGTCTTGTGTAATGCAGTATTTTGTGTCTATTTAGGTATGGTTAACCTGAGTGCTGAAATCGTGGAAAAATATATGTTCTTAGCGCGCCTGAAATGGGCTGTCTGCACTCTCAAAGTGCATGTTGTTGCCAAATGTATTTCATATGCTGTAAACCTAGTTCATAGTTGTTAGTAATTATCTTATCAGACAGTGTTAAGCCGCTGAAATCCGAGTCTGAATCCGAGCTAATGTCGCTATACCTTGCTGTTTGTTTGTATTGGCATCACTGTGTGACGTCACAGGAAAATGGACGGGTGTATATAACGATGGTTAAAATCAGGCACTTTGAAGCTTTTTTTAGGGATATTGCGTGATGGGTAAAATTTTGAAAAATAAAATAAGCCACTGGGAACTGATTTTTAATGGTTTTAAGCCTTCTGAAATTGTGATAATGTTCCCCTTTAAAAAAATAAATAATAAAGTTCAAATTAAATATGACATGATCCTCAGAATACAGCACTACAGCTGTCCTCTTATAGGAAGTTTCACCACTTAAATGTTAAAAGCAAATCCTGCATCTTCTGTGACATTACTGAAAACTGCTATTTAGCAGTAATGAAGTTGTCTGCAACTCCGACTACCATATATAGAAGGATGGAAAATTTTGAATGTGAATCATACTTGAGAATCATACTTCAGAATGAATCTGACTATCATTTAAAGGGGAACATTATCACAATTTCAGAATTGTTAAAACCATTAAAAATCAGTTCCCAGTGGCTTATTATATTTTTCGAAGTTTTTTTCAAAATTTTACCCATCACGCAATATCCCTAAAAAAAAGCTTCAAAGTGCCTGATTTTAACCATCGTTATATACACCCGTCCATTTTCCTGTGACGTCACATAGTGAAGCCAACACAAACAAACATGGCGGAAAGAACAGCAAGCTATAGCGACATTAGCTCGGATTCAGACTCGGATTTCAGCGGCTTAAGCGATTCAACAGATTGCGAATGTATTGAAACGGATGGTTGTAGTGTGGAGGCAGGTAGCGAAAACGAAATTGAAGAAGAAACTGAAGCTATTGAGCCATATCGGTTTGAACCGTATGCAAGCGAAACCGACGAAAACGACACGACAGCCAGCGACACGGGAGAAAGCGAGGACGAATTCGGCGATCGCCTTCTAACCAACGATTGGTATGTGTTTGTTTGGCATTAAAGGAAACTAACAACTATGAACTAGGTTTACAGCATATGAAATACATTTGGCAACAACATGCACTTTGAGAGTGCAGACAGCCCAATTTTCATCAATTAATATATTCTGTAGACATACCCTCATGTCAGCAGGCCAGGGAAGCTAGGGTCGATATTCTTCTCTTGATCATCTTCGGGACGGTGTGAGCCAAGACATCCAGGGGGGTTTAGCTCGCTCGTCTGCGGGAACAAACTGCCGCCATTGCTTGCCGTGCTACCGAGGTCCTTTGTCCCTGAATTGCTCACACACTCTGGCAGATTCAATGGGGGTCTGGCGGCAGATTTCTTTGACTTTATCATTGGAAATGCATCTGCTTTGAGTGTCGCAGGATATCCACACATTCTTGCCATCTCTGTCGTAGCATAGCTTTCGTCGGTAAAGTGTGCGGAACAAACGTGCAATTTCTTGCCACTTTCGCATCTTTGGGCCACTGGTGCAACTTGAATCCGTCCCTGTTTGTGTTGTTACACCCTCCGACAACACACCGACGAGGCATGATGTCTCCAAGGTACGGAAAACAGTCGAAAAAACGGAAAATAACAGAGCTGATTTGACTCGGCGTTTGAGAAAATGGCGGATTGCTTCACGTTGTGACGTCATCGCTCCGAGAGCGAATATTAGAAAGGCGTTTGCCAAAATTCACCCATTTAGAGTTCGGAAATCGGTTAAAAAAATATATGGTCTTTTTTCTGCAACATCAAGGTATATATTGACGCTTACATAGGTCTGGTGATAATGTTCCCCTTTAAATCTCTGGATTGAGGAAGTAATGTGCTGATCATTCTTACTGGGGGCCCTGGGGAAAAAGAGTTGGTTCATGGGGACCACATTTAAATACTTTTGCATAATTCACACAAATTATGCAAAAGTCTTTAAATTTAAAAAATAAAGTTCAAATTAAATATGACATGATCCTCAGAATACAGCACTACAGCTGTCCTCTTATAGGAAGTTTCACCACTTAAATGTTAAAAGCAAATCCTGCATCTTCTGTGACATGACTGAAAACTGCTATTTAGCAATAATGAAGTTGTCTGCAACTCCGACTACCATATATAGAATGATGGAAAATTCTGAATGTGAATCATACTTGAGAATCATACTTCAGAATGGATCTGACTATCATTTAAAAAGGTTCCCCTTTAGGCATACTTGCCAACCCTCCCGGATTTTCCGGGAGACTCCCGAAATTCAGCGCCTCTCCCGAAAACCTCCCGGGACAAATTTACTCCCGAAAATCTCCCGAAATTCAGGCGGAGCTGGAGGCCATGCCCCCTCCAGCTCCATGCGGACCTGAGTGACGTGTCGACAGCCTGTTTTCACGTCCGCTTTCCCACAATATAAACAGCGTGCCTGCCCAATCACATTATAACTGGAGAATGACCGAGGGCGAGTTCTTGGTTCCTTATGTGGGTTTATTGTTAGGCAGTTTCATTAACGTCCTCCCAGCGCGGCAACAGCACACAACAGCAGCAGTCACGTTTTCGTCTACCGTAAAGCAGTTCGTCTGCCGTAAACAGCAATGTTGTGACACTCTTAAACAGGACAATACTGCCATCTACTGTACATGCATATGTGACAATAACATCTATGGCTTTTAGAGAGTGCAGGGCACAACTGCGCACACAACAAGGAGACGAAGCAGAATGCATCATCAGAGAGGGTGTTCAGCATGGTTAGAAAAATAGTGACAGAGAATAGAACAAGGATGGACAATTCAACCCTTATCTCAACAATGAGTAGATGAGTGTTATGTGTGTGTATATGTGTAAATAAATGAACACTGAAAGTATTTCTCTTATTTATATATATATATATATATATATATATATATATATATATATATATATATAGCTAGAATTCACTGAAAGTCAAGTATTTCTTATATATACTTGGTGAATTCTAGCTGTAAATATACTCCTCCCCTCTTAACCACGCCCCCAACCACGCCCCCCCAGCCCCCCACCCACCTCCCGAAATTGGAGGTCTCAAGGTTTGCAAGTATGCCTTTAGGGGACCTGTTTTTTTGTCCCCATACCGTCAGAGGTCCCCTAAAGGTGACTGTGTAAACAGAGCGACGTCCCCATTCAGTAAGCATTGCCAGAACACACACACACACACACACACACACACACACACACACACACACACACACACTCACACACCAAATGTGCACAAGGTACACTAGCAGGTCTTGTTTTTCATGCTAGAAACCAAGCGTTTAGCGAGCACTGTCATGGTTTTGTGTTGCTTTCGATGGACTGTTGATCAATGTTGTCTTCACGGACGCACAAGCGCGTGATTGTATGTTATAAATATGTACAAATATGTTCAAGTCAGCATTGTGACTTTCTACACGTACTAAAAGACCTTCGCAGGCAGCCAGTCTGCTGCTCTTAATTACTCCCATATGTCCTGCATGAGTCTCACACACACGTACACACATACACAAAGTTGTCAGCCAGAGAATGCAAGCATGGCTGATTTCAGTACAAAAGTATGTTGGAGTTCCCCATTAAAAAAGATTTAGAGCCGAAATCTGAGAGGAGTGATTGAGTGAAATACTACTGTCATGGTGGACGCAGTGATAGTACAATCACACACAGTAGTAAAGCTACACACTTATAAAAGTAAACTATTACAGCTAGCTTGCTGTTAGATTCTCATTGTCGGACTTTAACATGATTTGTCTGTTTTTGTTTAACTGTTCTCTTTATCCACACACACACACACACACACACACACACACACACACACACACACACACACACACACACCAATGTATTGTGTTTATTTGGGGCGGTCCACCATGAATACATTTTGACCACCACAAATACCTGATTGATGGCAGTACTAGGATTGTACGGTACACCTGCACTAATATAGTCCTGCGGTAGCACTGAATTAAAACAAGGTACTATGTGCTTTGAAAAATACCGATCCTTTTTTTCCCTTTTTTAAGGCACGACATTGGCGACATTGCTGGTAATATGAGCCGAGGTGCATGTGAGTCAACACACACGTAGAGCACTTACAAGTGAAAACGTTGTGGAGTTAGAAGAAAGAGAGTGGACGATTTTTGGCTTCAAAACTAACGATAGAGAAGCTATAAACACTGAAGTTCCGCTCTGCAAGCGGTGTTTTAAAACACAGCTAGCCAGTGGCTAATATCTGTCCACGCTGTTTTAGCCATTCCTAAGTCACTAATCTTCGCCTTCATGGCAACAAACAAACTACCGTATATAAGCCGCATCAACTACATTTTAGAAAGAGAAAAAAAGTTTCCATATATTAGCCGCACCGGACTGTAAGCCGCAGATTACTGAAATTATTTACACATAAATATTTATTTAAATATTAAATGGTAAATGGGTCGTACTTGTATAGCGCTTTTCTACCTTTTTTTTTAAGGAACTCAAAGCGCTTTGACACTATTTTCCACATTCACCCATTCACACACACACATTCACACATTCACACACTGATGGCGGGAGCTGCCATGCACGGCGCTAACCTGTCCCATCAGGAGCAAGGGTGAAGTGTCTTGCTCAAGGACACAACGGACGTGACTAGGATGGTAGAAGGTGGGGATTGAACCAGTAACCCTCAGATTGCTGGCACTGCCACTCTCCCAACTTCGCCACGCCGTCCCCAATTACTTACTAATGTCTCCCATGTGTGATGTCTGTAGGAGTGTTTTCATGCATATTTGTACATGCTGTCGTATTGTAACCATGCTAGCGCCGTTAGTATTATTAACTTACAATGGCATTCTTTTTGTATTGTTTCAGTTTCATAAATTCCTCAGTAAATTCACCAAAACATCACAGTGGAGTTATTGAGTCTGTTTAAATGATTGGAGAGCTATCTTCCGCAGCTAGTGGGGTCCATTACGATGATTTCTGTTTTGTTTGATCAACCGTTTTACTGCCGACCGTTTGGAAACAATTAAGGTATGTAAACAAACATTTACAGACTATTTTTGTGTAAATAACTCATTTCACAACGTATATATCCGCGGCTTGTAGTCCGGTGCAGCTAAAATTTAGGGGGTGTGGCTTATATAATAATAATGATACTGGATTAAATTTATATAACGCTTTTCTAGACACTCAAAGCGCTTCACAGAGAAGTGAGAAGCCATCATTCATTCACACCTGGTGGTGGTAAGCTACTTTCATAGCCACAGCTGCCTTGGGGTAGACTGACGGAACTGGGCTGCCAGTTTGCGCCTACGGCCCCTCCGACCACCACTCATTCAACATTCATTCAACAGTGTGAGCGGTAGAGATGCGCGGATAGGCAATTATTTCATCCGCAACCGCATCAGAAAGTCGTCAACCATCCGCCATCCACCCGATGTAACATTTGATCAGAACCGCACCCGCCCGCCATCCTCCCGCACCCGCCCGTTGTTATATATCTAATATAGACGATGCAAGGCATTAGTGAGGTTATAAAGCTTTTGCCTGTTAAAGAAAGGAGACTGATCCAATGCAGCACAGACATTCGCGTGCCACGCTGTCACGACCCAGACGCACACCAGTGCGCAATCATATGGGAGCCGCGCTGAGCGCACCTCCAAGCACGTCTCGCTGCCGGCGACGGCCGGGTATGGGCCCAACGCTCCAGCGCCATCCATTTTCAGGGCTAGTTGATTCGGCAGGTGGGTTGTTACACACTCCTTAGCGGGTTCCGACGTCCATGGCCACCGTCCTGCTGTCTATATCAACCAGGGTGAGCCCCACCCCTTTCGTGAGCGCACTGCGCGCGGAGTGACCCCTGTTACGAGCCCCCGGCCACGGGGGTGGCGGGCAGGTAAGCTGCTTACCTGCTGCGCGTGACGCCGGCCGCGGCGAAGGCGGACGAGGCGGGGTGTCGGTGCGGTGGGCGTGGTGGTGACCCTGGACGTGCGTCGGGCCCTTCTCGCGGATCGCCTCAGCTACGGCTCCCGGTGGGGCCCTCTCGGGGGAAGGGCCTCGGTCCCGGACCCCGGCGAGGCGTCGGGGGCCTTCTCCGCTACGTAAAAGTGTCCTTCTCTTTTTCTTTTTTTTCTTCTGTTGTGGCATATGCAGCAGGTGCCTGCTCGTTTTTCGTATGTGGGTAACAACATTTAACTATGTATATATATTTCCGAATTGGTTTAACTGCCACCCGCCTGAATCTATTTAAAATCAAATTTTTTTTTATTTCAACCACCCGACCCGACCCGCGGATAAAATCTAATTTTTTTAAATTTCATCCGCCCGATCCGCGGATAATCCGCGGACTCCGCGGTTGTGCCCGCAAACCGCGCATCTCTAGTGAGCGGCACTGGGGGCAAGGGTGAAGTGCCCTGCCCAAGGACACAACGGCAGCGATTAGCATGTCAAGAGGCGGGGAGCAAACCTGCAACCCTCAGGTTTCTGCCACTACGCCACGCCGCCGCCAATGTGCTCTATAGTCCAGAAAATATGGTGCTAATAAAACAAAGATTTGTCTTGTATTTTTCAACTTTTGAAGCCTCCGTTTTTTTATAACATACTCATGCGTCATCCCTAAGTATAGCACAAAAAGATTGTTGTTCTGTGGCAAAGACAAATACTCACAAAGGACCACCGATACTGTTGTGTTGACACTGTGGCTTGGCTTGAGCTTGCACGGCAACAAACACAGTGGACGAAGCCATGTGGCTACACTTCAACACACACACACACACAGGGTACACTTCCTGTTCTACCGTCGTGTGCTGTTTTCACTGCGGTGTCCGAACTGTGTTGTCATCATCTTAGGCAAAAAAGTGTGTTGTGAAAAGCAGGGCAGCATTGTGCTGTTGGATTGAGGTGTCCTGTCCCTTTTCAGTGCTGATCTATGATCATATTGCTGCTCTTACTGGATTGCTTTTATGACCCCGCCGGAGGACAAAGGCAACCCTGTGCCACTGAGGGACAGAGCTGTTGCTATGGCGATTAGACTCATTAAAACACCTTCAGTCCTGGAGCAACGTCATAAGAATTTATGGCTAGTCGAGCACGTTTAATTTGGCCCATACTACTTCTTTACGATGATGGTCGCGCACAAATACACAACTTTGCTCTGCGAGCAGAGCCATTGATATGCTACTTGGGTAGATTTGATGGCATTGCAGAACAGCTGAGGATTAGTTGTAGAGGTGGAAGCTACAACGGGGAAGAAGAGGCCCTTGGCCCACGGAGGCTCAAGGGATCGGGGGTATTCTTATGGTAATCTACAGCCGCGGAAGAGGCGCAAAGCAGCCGAACAAACAATGGCAGTGGAGCCAGAGAGTCTGGCCTGCAGTCTCCCAGGCCCTGAAAGGCATCCCCGGGCTGCTGCTGCACCCAGGGGCCCGCCTGCAAGGGGACGGGGAAAGGAAACAAGGAAGGAGTTGATGTGAGAAAGAACACACAGGATTGAAGAAGAGGGATTATAGGAAGACGCATGAGAAGACCAACATTGAGTTGTTAAACCAAACTCACAAATTGTAATACAACCTCTAAGGCACAGGTGTCAAACTCAAGACCTGGTGGCTAGATCTGGCCCGCTACATCACCTAATACGGCCTGCGAACGCCTAAAAATATTATGCGTCAATGAAGTATAATATATGTTGTATATTATATATATATTTTGACAGGGAAAATATAAAAAAGAAAGTGCGGTACCTTTTTTCCATTTATAGCAATACACCTTTATAATAACAACCTTAGATTTTAGTCTTTTTTTTTTAAACGGCAGCTCAGTCGCCCGAATGTTGCCTTAAAAAACTATTGTACCATTTTTCATTTGTAGTAATACACTGTAAAAACAATAACTGTAAATATTACGGTTTTAAAAAAATGGCTTTTCAGTTGCTAGAATTTTTCCATAAAAACAGGGGTATCGTTTTTTAATTGTACAGTAATATGCTATAAGACCACCGTAATTTTCCAATAAAATTCTTGCCAGTGTTACTTTTTTTAAATCTTTTTTTCCCCTTCAATTTACAGCTACATGCTGTTAAAACCACCATAATATTCACGTTAAAATTCTGGAAACTGAGCTGCCAGTTTTTTACTTTGAAAACTATCTGTGTTGGCCCTGCGATGAGGTGGCGACTTGTCCAGGGTGTACACCGCCTTCCGCCCGATTGTAGCTGAGATAGGCTCCAGCGACCCCAAAGGGAATAAGCGGTAGAAAATGGATGGAAAACTAGAGATGTCCGATAATGGCTTTTTTCTTATTCCGATATTGTCCAACTCTTAATTACCGATTCCGATATCAACCGATACCGATATATACAGTCGTGGAATTAACACATTATTATGCCAAATTTTGTTGTGATGCCCCGCTGGATGCTTTAAACAATGTGACAAGGTTTTCCAAAAATAAATCAACTCAAGTTATGGGAAGAAATACCAACATGGCACTGCCATATTTATTCTTGAAGTCACAAAGTGCATTATCTTTTTTAACATGCCTCAAAACAGCAGCTTGGAATTTGGGACATGCTCTCCCTGAGAGAGCATGAGGAGGTTGAGGTTGGGGAGGGGGGGGTATATTGTAGCGTCCCGGAAGAGTTAGTGCTGCAAGGGGTTCTGGGTATTTGTTCTGTTGTGTTACGGTGCGGATGTTCTCCCGAAATGTGTTTGTCATTCTTGTTTGGTGTGGGTTCACAGTGTGGCGCATATTTGTAACAGTGTTAAAGTTGTTTATACGGCCACCCTCAGTGTGACCTGTATGACTGTTGACCAAGTATGAATTGCATTCACTTGTGTGTGTGTGTGTGAAAAGCCGTAGATATTATGTGATTGGGCCGGCACGCCAAGGCAGTGCCTTTAAGGCACGCCCCCAATATTGTTGTCTGGGTGGAAATCGGGAGAAATTCGGGAGAATGGTTGCCCCGGGAAATTTTTGGGAGGGCCACTGAAATTCGGGAGTCTCCCGGGAAAATCGGGAGGGTTGGCAAGTATGACTGGGAGACGCAACTGCTCTGTACTTCTCCCTACGTCCGTGTACCACTCCGTACGGCGGCGTTTTAAAAAGTCATAAATTTTACTTTTTGAAACCGATAATTTACGATATTACATTTTAAAGCATTTTTCGGCCGATGATATCGGCAGTCCGATATTATCGGACATCTCTAGTGAAAACAAACAATGGTACCGTTATTTCCAATTTAGAATAACATGCGGTAAAAAGCACCGTAATATTTACGGTAAAACTGGCAACTTGGCTGAGCTGAGCTTTTTTTTTTTTTTTTTTTTTTTTTTTTTTTGCAGTGTGTGTGAAAAAAACGATCAAAGGCAATTGTGTAAAAATATGACAAGGCGAATCTTTATACATGAATATTCATATAATATTTAGTGTTTCAAGCCATGTGGCCAGTGTGACACCCCTGCCATGTACCGTATAAGCTGTGTTGCTGTTTTCATCATGTAAATATAACACTTCTATGCAGCAGAGAGCTTTCACATAATGTTGTGAGCATTAAAAGGCCACTTGTTTGTGTTTCTGATGAGCACATCACATGACATTATGCAGATAAGATGGGGTTATGAGATTGTTTCATTTTTATCGAGCGACTGTGTTTGCTTCCCTTTGATATTCTCCCTGATCCCAATCTTCTCATTACAACATTTATTTGTGGAGCTCAAGAGCTGTCGGCCTCAGGCGTGTTTATTTGGACTGCCGCTGTTCCCCAACACCAGGAAGTAGACGTGCGTTAGGGTGACGGGACCTCCACAGAGGGAGTGTGACGTTCTTGATGCTTGTAGCGACATCCGCTATCATGTTATCATGTTTTAGTGTGCATGCATCGATCTAGACGGACGCTGCTGCAGTTTGCTCCGTCTTTGTTCGCTTTGTACTTTTTTGTACTTTTACATTTAGACTTAGAGACTTCCTTTTCATTGTCATTCCAAATTTGAACATTACAGTACAGATAAGAACGAAATTTTGTTACATTAGCTCATGGTAGTGCAGGATAAAAAAAAAGCAATAAGGTGCAGATATAAATAAATAGATTACTGTACAGATAAATATATTGCACTTTTGCATATGCATCCACGTTTATGGATGTATGTTATATTGTCTTTACATTCCAGCCAGTTAATCCATTTTTGGGGGGAATTGAGGGGATTATTATGATGCGTTCAAGAGTCTTACGGCCTGAAGGAAAAAGCTGTTACAGAACCTGGAGGTTCTGCTGCTGAGGCTGCGGAACTTCTTTCTAGAGCAACACGGAACGAAACAGGAAGTCCTTCATACAGACAGACATCAGAATGTATAATACATATGTTCCTTTTTTACTGTACTTAAATGTATAATGTATTTATATTGTTCACATGTGAATAATGCTGTATAATAGACTGTATTTATGTTATTCACATGGGAATAATGCTGTATAATAGACTATTTATATTATTCACATGTGAATAATGCTGTATAATAGACTGTATTTATATTATTCACATGTGAATAATGCTGTATAATAGACTGTATTTATGTTATTCACATGGGAATAATGCTGTATAATAGACTGTATTGATGTTGTTCACATGTGAATAATGCTGTATAATAGACTGTATTTATGTTATTCACATGTGTATAATAGACTGTATTTATGTTATTCTCATGTGAATAATGCTGTATAATAGACTATTTGTTATTCACATGTGAATAATGCTGTATAATAGACTGTATTTATATTATTCACATGTGAATAAGGCTGTATATTAGACTGTATTTGTTATTCACATGTGAATAATGGTAGATAATAGACTGTATTTGTTATTCACATGTGAATAATGCTGTATAATAGACTGTATTGATGTTGTTCACATGTGAATAATGCTGTATAATAGACTATTTATGTTATTCACATGTGTATAATAGACTGTATACATGTGAATAATGCTGTATAATAGACTATTTGTTATTCACATGTGAATAATGCTGTATAATAGACTGTATTTATATTATTCACATGTGAATAATGCTGTATATTAGACTGTATTTATGTTATTCACATGTGAATAATGGTAGATAATAGACTGTATTTGTTATTCACATGTAAATAATGCTGTATAATAGACTGTATTTATGTTATTCACATGTGAATAATGCTGTATAATAGACTGTATTTATGTTATTCACATGTGTATAATAGACTGTATTTATGTTACTCACATGTGAATAATGCTGTATAATAGACTGTATTTGTTATTCACATGTGAATAATGCTGTATAATAGACTGTATTGATGTTGTTCACATGTGAATAATGCTGTATAATAGACTGTATTTATGTTATTCACATGTGTATAATAGACTGTATTTATGTTATTCACATGTGAATAATGCTGTATAATAGACTGTATTGATGTTGTTCACATGTGAATAATGCTGTATAATAGACTGTATTTACCGTATTTTCCGCACTATAAGCCGCACCTAAAAAACCACAAATTTTCTCAAAAGCTGACAGTGCGGCTTATAACCCGGTGCGCCTTATATATGGATTAATATTAATATTCATTTTAATAAAGTTTAGGTCTCGCAACTACGGTAAACAGCCGCCATCTTTTTTCCCCGTAGAAGAGGAAACGCTTCTTCTTCTACGGTAAGCAACCGCCAAGGTAAGCACCCGCCCCCATAGAAGAGGAAGCGCTTCTTCTTCTACTGTAAGCAACCACCCGCCCCCGTAGAAGAAGAAGCGCGCGGATACTACGTTTCATTTCATTTGTGTGTTTACATCAGTAAAGACCACAAAATGGCTCCTATTAAGAGACACGCGTACAACGCAGAATTCAAACTCAAAGCAATAAGTCACGCAGTAGAACACGGAAA
Organism: Nerophis lumbriciformis; assembly: GCF_033978685.3. Taxonomy (NCBI): domain Eukaryota; kingdom Metazoa; phylum Chordata; class Actinopteri; order Syngnathiformes; family Syngnathidae; genus Nerophis; species Nerophis lumbriciformis. The sequence continues at coordinate 68,237,352 of NC_084549.2, read as the reverse complement.
TAGAGCAGCAGCAAGAGAATTGAACATAAATGAATCAATGGTGCGTAGGTAGAGGAAGCAACAAGATGACCTGCGCCACTAAGACAGGGAGACAGCGCCGGACGACATACGCCAACATCTGCCAGTGGATTGTAAATGCCTGAGCGGATATATCGGTCTCAACTGTGGTCCGAGCTTTCCGGAAGGCAGGATTCATGGAACTGCTGGACAACAACAGCGACACTTACTCTGATGACTTCGACGAGACGGAGCCGGCCATTTTGGATGCCGTATTCGCCCAACTTTTTAATTCAGACACCGAAGAAGAATTCGAGGGATTTATGGATCAGGAATAACTTCAGAAAGTGAGCTTTAAATGTTTATTTTGTGTGTTGTGTGACATTAACGTTCGAGCAACGTTGAGTTGTTATTGTTGATATTGCTCTGCACTATTTTGAGTGTTACTATTTTTGTGATTGCACATTTGCACATTACATTTTGGGGGTGAACAGAGTTGTTAAAACGCTGGTTTGTAATATATTATTAAAGTTTGACTGACCTATCTGACTGTTTTTTTTGACATTCCCTTTAGCGCAGCGTAGGTGCGGCTTATAACCCGGGGCGGCTTATAGGTGAACAAAGTTTTGAAATATGCCATTCATTGAAGGTGCGGCTAATAACCCGGGGCGGCTTATAGTGCGGAAAATACGGTATGTTATTCACATGTGTATAATAGACTGTATTTATGTTATTCACATGTGAATAATGCTGTATAATAGACTGTATTTATATTATTCACATGTGAATAATGATGTATAATAGACTGTATTTATGTTATTCACATGTGAATAATGCTGTATAATAGACTGTATTTATGTTAGTCACATGTGAATAATGCTGTATAATAGACTGTATTTATATTATTCACATGTGAATAATGCTGTATAATAGACTGTATTTATGTTATTCACATGTGAATAATGCTAGATAATAGACTGTATTTGTGTTATTCACATGTGAATAATGCTGTATAATAGACTATTTATGTTATTCACATGTGAATAATGCTGTATAATAGACTGTATTTATGTTATTCACATGTGAATAATGCTGTATAATAGACTGTATTTATGTTATTCACATGTGTATAATAGACTGTATTTATGTTATTCACATGTGAATAATGCTGTATAATAGACTGTATTTGTTATTCACATGTGAATAATGCTGTATAATAGGCTGCATTTATGTTATTCACATGTGAATAATGCTGTATAATAGACTGTATTTATGTTATTCACATGTGAATAATGCTGTATAATAGACTGTATTTATGTTATTCACATGTGGATAATGCTGTATAATAGACTGTATTTATTATTATTATTCACATGTAAAAAAAAAACCAAAAAAAAAACCAAAGTTTTTATTGTCTATTGTGAGCGAACTGTGGTGCTGAATATACCCCAGGGATCAATGAAGTACTTTCTATTCTATTCTATGTTGCAGATCATAAACATTTTTGTCCGTTCTAATTTTAGCAATACAAGTGCTCAGGACTCACACCAGCGGCCTCCCGGTTGGAAATTATAGAAACTTTTTTTTTTTTAAATGACACATTTTCCCCACCTCCTTTTGAAGGGAGCTGCATGCGGGTTTAGCCAAGCCCTGATGTCAACATAGCAGCTGTGACATCATCATTGACAGACGAGCATATTTGTCAAAGCATTTACATATTTCTTCTCGGCTTTCTGTCCAAGTACATTACCCAGCTCGCCCGTCTTGGCCCACCTTAGTCTTGTAGGTGGTAGGTAGGTGGTAGGTGGGGCCGTCATGGCTGAGTGCTATTTTATAAGGTGGTCTATATTCAGCACTGGTGGCTTAGCTAACAATAACTGCTTTCATTCTGACCACACTGCATGCTGGAGCCTACTTTAGCGAGGACTTGTTGACACAAACTACACTATACGTGCATTCACTCTTTCTGTGTTGTTGTTTCATGCACTCACTATACTACACTCTTTATGTGTTATTTCATGCACTCACTATACTACACTCTTTATGTGTTTCATGCACTCACTATACTACACTCTTTATGTGTTTCATGCACTCACTATACTACACTTTTTATGTGTTTCATGCACTCACTATACTACACTTTTTATGTGTTGTTTCATGTACTCACTATACTACACTCTTTATGTGTTTCATGCACTCACTATACTACACTCTTTATGTGTTGTTTCATGCACTCACTATACTACACTCTTTATGTGTTGTTTCATGCACTCACTATACGACACTCCTTATGTGTTATTTCATGCACTCACTATACTACACTCTTTGTGTGTTATTTCATGCACTCACTATACTACACTCTGTGTTGTTTCATGCATTCATTCTTTTACACACTCTGTATTGTTGTTTCATGCATTCACTCTTCTACACTTTCTGTGTTGTTTCATGCACTCATTCAGGCCTCAAATTTAAATTTTTTAAGGTCAAGGCAAGTGTTGCCTTAAAGGAGGGTTCATATTTTAGGGCACCATGGCAAGTTAGAAGGGCATCAAACATCATACATTCACGCTACACTCTTTTTGTGTTTCATGCATTCACTTTTCTACACTCTTTTCTGTGTTGTTGTTTCATGCGTTCACTTTTCTACACTCTTTTCTATGTTGTTGTTTCATGCGTTCACTCTTCTACACTCTTTCTGTGTTGTTGTTTCATGCATTCACTCTTCTACACTCTTTGTGTTGTTGTTTCATGCATTCACTCTTTTACACTCTTTCTGTGTTCTTGTTTCATGCATTCATTCTTTTACACTCTTTCTGTGTTCTTGTTTCATGCATTCACTCTTTTTGTGTTGTTGTTTCATGCATTCACTCTTTTACACTTTCTGTGTTGTTTCATGCTCTCCTTTTACAGTCTTTCTGTGTTGTTGTTTCATGCATTCACTCTTCTGCACGCTTTCTGTGTTGTTGTTGTTTCATGCATTCACTCTTCTACCCTCTTTCTGTGTTGTTGTTTCATGCATACACTCTTCTACACTCTTTCTGTGTTGTTGTTTCATGCAATCACTCTTTTACACTCTTTCTGTGTTGTTGTTTCATGCACTCATTATTTTACAGTCTTTCTGTGTTGTTGTTTCATGCATGCACTCTTCTGCACGCTTTCTGTGTTGTTGTTGTTTCATGCATTCACTCTTCTACATTATATCTGTGTTGTTGTTTCATGCATTCACTCTTTTACACTTTCTGTGTTGTTGTTTCATGCGTTCACTCTTCTACACTCTTTCTGTGTTGTTGTTTCATGCATTCACTCTTCTACACTCTTTGTGTTGTTGTTTCATGCATTCACTCTTTTACACTCTTTCTGTGTTCTTGTTTCATGCATTCATTCTTTTACACTCTTTCTGTGTTCTTGTTTCATGCATTCACTCTTTTTGTGTTGTTGTTTCATGCATTCACTCTTTTACACTTTCTGTGTTGTTTCATGCTCTCCTTTTACAGTCTTTCTGTGTTGTTGTTTCATGCATTCACTCTTCTGCACGCTTTCTGTGTTGTTGTTTCATGCATTCACTCTTCTACCCTCTTTCTGTGTTGTTGTTTCATGCATTCACTCTTCTACACTCTTTCTGTGTTGTTGTTTCATGCAATCACTCTTTTACACTCTTTCTGTGTTGTTGTTTCATGCACTCATTATTTTACAGTCTTTCTGTGTTGTTGTTTCATGCATGCACTCTTCTGCACGCTTTCTGTGTTGTTGTTGTTTCATGCATTCACTCTTCTACATTATATCTGTGTTGTTTCGTGCATTCACTCTTTTGCACTCTTTCTGTGTTGTTTCATGCACTCATTCTTTTACAGTCTTTGTGGTGTTTCATGCATTCACTCTTTTACACTCTTTCTGTGTTGTTGTTTCATGCATTCACTCTTTTACGCTCTCTGTTGTTTCGTGCATTCACTCTTCTACACTCTTTCTGTGTTGTTTCATGCATTCACTCTTTTTTGCCATCAATGTGTGAATGTGTGTGTGTGAATGGGTGAATGTGGAAAATAGTGTCAAAGCGCTTTGAGTTCCTTAAAAAGGTAGAAAAGCGCTATACAAGTACGACCCATTTACCATTTACACTCTTTCTGTGTTGTTGTTTCATGCACTCATTCTTTTAGTCTTTCTGTGTTGTTGTTTCATGCATTCACTCTTCTGCACGATTTCTGTGTTGTTGTTTCATGGATTCACTCTTTTACAGTCTTTCTGTGTTGTTGTTTCATGTACTCATTCTTTTACAGTCTTTCTGTGTTGTTGTTTCATGCATTCATTTTTTAAAACTCTTTCTATGTTGTTGTTTCATGCATTCACTCTTCTACATTCTATCTGTGTTGTTGTTTCATGCATTCATTCTTCTACACTCTTTCTTTGTTGTTATTTCATGCCTTCATTCTTCCACATTCTTTGTCAGTGTTGTTGTGCCTGGCTTGCCTACAGGCTGCTTTAATGGGAGAACACACACAGTCAACAAGATGGTGTATTTAGTATTGTCACGTGATTGCGTGTGTTTCATGTTGAAGCTAGCATGGCTGCACCACACGTGTTCTCATGCTATGGGCTGTTTTCAGAGGGAAGTGGACGTAGGATGGGCCTTTATCACGGAGGGGGTCAGCTTCCTGTTTCGCCACAAAGTCCTTCCTGAACCTGTCTGGTCTTGTCCACGGTCCAAGGCGTCTTGTGTGAATGTGTCTTTTGTGTGTTATCTGACCAGGATGCCGCTTGTGTTGTTGCTCAGTCTCGCGTCACAAACAAACGTCTTATCAACACTCATGTGTGCAGCATCACGGCAACAATAAGACTGCAAACTCAGATTTCACAGCAGCTTAAGACCAGTCCGAAAGTAATCAAGTATTCAGAATAAGTATTTAATCCTATGGATGTCTACGTGTATTCTAAAAGTGTGAGTTCTCTCTTGGAAACATTTCCATGAATCACATTGCACACTCAATGAACTCATAGCCTTATTTTGGAGGAGCACCCACGAGTGCTCTGAACAGATGTCGACTTGTGCTACCTAGCACGGCTGCATATGTGCATAACAAGAAATAATAAAAACCTGGACAACTGACTGTAAACCTGGAAACATGTTTGAAATGTTTTAAAATGCTGAACTTTGAATTTTTAGGGTCAGCAAGACCACAAGAATCAAAGCAGCGCCAATACCAAGGAACCGGTAATTTTCAAACAGACTATAGTACCGTTTTTGATTCATTAGTACCAGTATACCGTACAACACTAGTGGCAGCTTACTCCTATATATTGTCTATTGGACGTGCTCATATGGATCAATTCCACCTATTTTAATCATTATTTTTCAAGTAGCGTGCCTTTGGAATAGGGTACAGTTTGTCTCAGTACGGTCCCCAGTTTGTTGCTCTGTCACATTAACGTGTGTACAGTACCGCCATGTAAACCAAAGCTTTAGCCCAGTGTTTTTCAACCACTGTGCTAGTGCCGCGAGATACAGTCTGGTGTGCCGTGGGAGATTATCTAATTTCACCTATTTGGGTTAAAAATACTTTTTGCAAATCAGTAATTATAGTCTGCAAATGATGTGCTGTTGTTGAGTGTTGGCGCTGTCTAGAGCTCTGCAGAGTAACCGTGTAATACTCTTCCATATCAGTAGGTGGCAGTCGGTAGCTAATTGCTTTGTAGATGTCGGAAACAGTGGGAGGCAGTGTGCAGGTAAAAAAGTGTCTAATGCTTAAACCATACTTGCCAACCCTCCCGGATTTTCCGGGAGACTCCCGAAATTCAGCGCCTCTCCCGAAAACCTCCCGGGACAAATTTTCTCCCGAAATGTCTCCCGAAATTCAGGCGGAGCTGGAAGCCACGCCCCCTCCAGCTCCATGCGGACCTGAGTGACGTCAGGTGCGCAACACCACGTAAATCGTTGGCCAACCAAAAAGTAACCCCAGTACGCTATAGCCAACATTCACCAGGAGATGGCAACAGACAAACATAGATAACTCTATTACATTAATCCCCTTTTAGAAATGTATAGAAGTTACTCAAAATAAATAAACAACCCAACCAAAAAATGCAGCAGCTCAATTAAAAAACTGTACTTAAGCCACATTCTTTTTTCTTTTTTTTTAGTACTGAACTCTTAACCCTCATTTGTAAATAAATAACATGCTTATTATACAAACAGTATTTGTACACCTTTAACACAGATTTTTATACTGTCTTCAGAGATTCAGTTTTTTTGGTGGTACTCGAAACCTTTCTGGGTACCTGCGAAAGGGTGTTCAGCATGGTTAGAAAAATAGTGACAGAGAATAGAACAAGGATGGACAATTCAACCCTTAACTCAACAATGAGTAGATGAGTGTTATGCGTGTGTATATGTGTAAATAAATGAACACTGAAATTCAAGTATTTATTTTATTTATATATATATATATATACAGGTAAAAGCCAGTAAATTAGAATATTTTGAAAAACTTGATTTATTTCAGTAATTGCATTCAAAAGGTGTAACTTGTACATTATATTTATTCATTGCACACAGACTGATGCATTCAAATGTTTATTTCATTTAATTTTGATGATTTGAAGTGGCAACAAATGAAAATCCAAAATTCCGTGTGTCACAAAATTAGAATATTACTTAAGGCTAATACAAAAAAGGGATTTTTAGAAATGTTGGCCAACTGAAAAGTATGAAAATGAAAAATATGAGCATGTACAATACTCAATACTTGGTTGGAGCTCCTTTTGCCTCAATTACTGCGTTAATGCGGCGTGGCATGGAGTCGATGAGTTTCTGGCACTGCTCAGGTGGTATGAGAGCCCAGGTTGCTCTGATAGTGGCCTTCAACTCTTCTGCGTTTTTGGGTCTGGCATTCTGCATCTTCCTTTTCACAATACCCCACAGATTTTCTATGGGGCTAAGGTCAGGGGAGTTGGCGGGCCAATTTAGAACAGAAATACCATGGTCCGTAAACCAGGCACGGGTAGATTTTGCGCTGTGTGCAGGCGCCAAGTCCTGTTGGAACTTAAAATCTCCATCTCCATAGAGCAGGTCAGCAGCAGGAAGCATGAAGTGCTCTAAAACTTGCTGGTAGACGGCTGCGTTGACCCTGGATCTCAGGAAACAGAGTGGACCGACACCAGCAGACATGGCACCCCAAACCATCACCGATGGTGGAAACTTTACACTAGACTTCAGGCAACGTGGATCCTGTGCCTCTCCTGTCTTCCTCCAGACTCTGGGACCTCGATTTCCAAAGGAAATGCAAAATTTGCATGGTTGGGTGATGGTTTGGGGTGCCATGTCATCTGCTGGTGTCGGTCCACTCTGTTTCCTGAGATCCAGGGTCAACGCAGCCATCTACCAGCAAGTTTTAGAGCACTTCATGCTTCCTGCTGCTGACCTGCTCTATGGAGATGGAGATTTCAAGTTCCAACAGGACTTGGCGCCTGCACACAGCGCAAAATCTACCCGTGCCTGGTTTACGGACCATGGTATTTCTGTTCTAAATTGGCCCGCCAACTCCCCTGACCTTAGCCCCATAGAAAATCTGTGGGGTATTGTGAAAAGGAAGATGCAGAATGCCAGACCCAAAAACGCAGAAGAGTTGAAGGCCACTATCAGAGCAACCTGGGCTCTCATAACACCTGAGCAGTGCCAGAAACTCATCGACTCCATGCCACGCCGCATTAACGCAGTAATTGAGGCAAAAGGAACTCCAACCAAGTATTGAGTATTGTACATGCTCATATTTTTCATTTTCATACTTTTCAGTTGGCCAACATTTCTAAAAATCCCTTTTTTGTATTAGCCTTAAGTAATATTCTAATTTTGTGACACACGGAATTTTGGATTTTCATTTGTTGCCACTTCAAATCATCAAAATTAAATTAAATAAACATTTGAATGCATCAGTCTGTGTGCAATGAATACATATAATGTACAAGTTACACCTTTTGAATGCAATTACTGAAATAAATCAAGTTTTTCAAAATATTCTAATTTACTGGCTTTTACCTGTATGTATGTATGTATATATATATATGTGTATATATATATATATATATATATATATATATATATATATATATATATATATATATATATATATATATATATATATATATATATATATATATATATATATATAATAAAATAATTATATATATAGCTAGAATTCACTGAAAGTCAAGTATTTCTTATATATATATATATATATATATATATATATATATATGAAATACTTGACTTGGTGAATTCTAGCTGTAAATATACTCCTCCCCTCTTAGCCACGCCCCCGCCCCACCCCTACCACGCCCCCCACCTCCCGAAATCGGAGGTCTCAAGGTTGGCAAGTATGGCTTAAACCAAAAATAAACAAAAGGTGAGAGCCCCTGAGAAAAGGCATTGACGCTTAGGGAAGGCTATGCAGAACGAAACTAAAACTGAACTGGCTACAAAGTAAACAAAATCAGAATGCTGGACGACAGCAAAGACTTACTGTGGAGCAATGACGGCGTCCACAATGTACATGACATGACAACAATTTTCCACACAAAGTAGGATAAAAACAACTGAAATATTCTTGACTGCTAAAGCAAAGTAGATGCGAGAAACATCGCTCAAAGGAAGACATGAAACTGCTACAGGAAAATACCAAAGAAAAGAGAAAAAGCCACCAAAATAGGAGCGCAAGACAAGAACTAAAACACTACACACAGGAAAACAGCAAACAACTCCAAATAAGTCAGGGTGTGATGTGACAGATGGTGACAGTACATCTACTTTGAGACAAGAGCTATATTGATGCATGCTTGACTATGGTTTAAAGTCATATCCAACAATTGCGACAACTGCTTTTTACCGTCAACTGAGTTTAGTTTTTTATTGATTTCCGCTGGTGGTGTGCCTCCGCATTTTTTCAACGCAAAAAATGTGCCTTGGTTAAAAAAAGGTTGAAAAACACTGCTTTAGCCGACAAAAATGTCTACCGCCGCCCCACAGTGCATTGCGAAATCACATGCCCTTTGGAGCCCTGTAGAATTGATTAGAGAAGGTTTAGTGCGTACAAACATCCTGAGTGGACCAGTATAGTGCCCACCCCTAGCTAAAGATGTGTGAAAAGTGGGTCACAGGTCCGACCTATTTGTCCCGCCTCCATGGCGAATGGAAAGTGACGGATGCTGGCTGGGCTTTGCCACTAATTCCCTCACACACGACCCCTTCCCTAAACGTCCGACCCCCACGGCGCCCCCTAATTGTGATATGTGGCTACGAGTGCTGTGGCAGTAATTGCACAACATCTTGGACAAATAAGTCGGTGCTTTGTTGGATCGATACTCGCCCTGCAGAGGACCCGGTGTCACGCCACATTTAACTTTGGGGGGCCAAGGGAGGTGCAATCAGATGCAGGAAGAGACGAGCCCGTAGAACACGATGCTGACTATGTTGTCGTTGGTGTGCTCTAACAATGTTCTCTTGTCTCAGTGCTGCAGGTCCAAGGAGCCACTGAGCCACAACAACTTGTCATATTGTGATAGCAGCCCTCCTCTCACCGCTTTGAGACCCCTCTGGACCGCAAAGTTCTATCACCCCCCCCCCCCCCCCCCACTTCTGGTTCGGTCCATTTGTTGCTGCTGCAAGATGGGAGGTCTTCTGCTGCGTCTGGCCGTCATGGCCGCCTCGCTGCTGATGGTCCTCAGAGCTGAAGGTAAGACTTTTCACCTGCGTGATACATTCCACTCTTGTAAGAAGACAGCAGCACATCTCGCCTGCTTCCTGGTCCCATGTTTGGGACACAGGAGTCGCTATCAACCGCTACTATTTCCCTACGCTTCGAGCCCTGCGGCTTATGAAACGGTGCGGCTATTTACGCTTGCAAGGTTGCCATTTCATCAAAAGGACACACGAGCAATATGCTGAAACATCTGAACACACAGTGTGCAATACCTATAAACCATACTTGCCAACCCTCCCGAATTTTCCTGGAGACTCCCGAAATTCAGCGCCTCTCCCCAAAACCTCCCGGGACAAATATACTCCCGAAAAACTCCCGATTTTCAGCCGGAGCTGGAAGCCACGCCCCCTCCAGCTCCATGCGGACCTGAGTGAGGACATCCTTTTTTCATGACGGGAGGACAACAGGGTGACAAGAACTAAATCATCCAGACTAGAGATAAATTGTATTATTATGTTTATTTTACCCAAAAATAAATATATTTATTAATTTTTAAAAAATTATAATAAATACATTTTTACTATATTTTGCTAAAAACATCAAAATTAATTGTATTTTTATTTGTATTTTTTTGTGACTCCTTATTACATCCAGCCATAGAATTATACATTAAAATAAACATATTTGAAATGATTGATTTTAAATTATCATAATAATTCCTTTAAAATGACCATATTTAATTATTAAAATAATTGCTTGTTTATCAACAACTTTAGCATTTTATTCATTACATTTTGAAACTCTCAGAAGCCAAGTTATGTTATATTCCTTAATATTTATTTATGCAAGTTTGAAGTATCAATTATCTAAACACAGTTTTGTTTGCATATTTTCAGGATGTAGATATCTATATATATATATATATAAATAAATATATATATATATATGTATATATATATATATATGTATATATATATATATATATATATATATATATATATATATTGTGTATATATATATATTATATATATATGTATATATGTGTGTGTGTGTATATATATATATATATATATATATATATATATATATATATATATATGTATATATATATGTATATATGTATGAAATACTTGACTTGGTGAATTCTAGCTGTCAATATACTCCTCCCCTCTTAACCACGCCCCCAACCACGCCCCGCCCCACCCCCGACCACGCCCCCACCTCCCGAAATCGGAGGTCTCAAGGTTGGCAAGTATGCTATAAACGAATGTCGCGTTTTCGAACCGCGCTGATCTCATCCCAGGTGCAGTCATCTGGCGTAGCGCTATTACCTGTTAATATGAAATGAATGCCTTCTCATTCAGATAGGGGTGTATTTGTATTGAACCGTTTCGGTACGGGGGTTTCGGTTCGGTTTGGAGGTGTACCGAACGAGTTTCCACACGAACATATTAAGTAGCCGCCTAAGCGAAAGTCTTAACAAGCTGCTCCGCTTCTTCTGCCTCTGTCTCTGTCAGTACTCTACACAGCACCCAGCATTGTCCCACCCACACAACCATCTGATTGGTTACACACAGAGCGGTAACAGCCAATCAGCAGTGCGTATTCAGAGCGCATGGAGTCAGTGCTTCTGCGGTGGGGTTAGCAGATAGGTGTTTAGCAGGTAAGCATCAGGCAGCGGACTCTCCCCAAATTATAATAAACACCTCCCAGTCAACTACTAGTAACATCACTATGAGCCCGTTGACGTTCTAGAAACAAACGGCAGCTCAGCTCGCTCGCAGTCCTGGCTTGAGGTGAAGGCTAATTCGCTTTTAGCGTAACGCTAGCTCATTTTGCTGTGTGTGTGTGTGTGTGTGTGTTTGCGTGCGTGTGTTACGGACAGCAAAGCCCTGTCAGTCTGTTATTTCACTTGACCTTTTTCTGTGTTGATTGAGCTGTGTTGAAGCAGCAAAAAAGGACATTATGTTAAATGAAGAGTTTCTGTCTCTGATAGTTGATATAATAAAGTAAGTGCATCATAAAGCCTACATGAACTCCATGGTGTTCAGGGATGAATAGTCTCTCCTATTGCTATTGTACCATTTTTTTTCAGCTATAGTTACATTAATCAATAGTAATGCAGCAGCCTAGTTTTGAATGGCAGGGTTCCTGCTATCACATGTTGATAAAAATATAACATTTACATAATAAAAATCAACTACAGGCTTCCCAAATGCTGTAATAAATTAAGCATGATGAGTTGACTTGAAACTGTTTAATGTTGCACTTTTTATATGTAGAAGAAAAGTTTTGTCATTTTATTTAATCTGAGCAACAACTTGAGGCAGTTTAATGTGGATTAACGTGGGCAGAATTATTATAGTGTTCCCAATGTTAAAAGGATAAAGCCATTGTTTAAAAAATTTGGTAAATAAATAACCAAAACATTTATATTTTGTTGTTTTCTTACTGTACCAAAAATGAACCGAACCGTGACCTCTAAACCGAGGTACGTACCGAACCGAAATTTTTGTGTACCGTTACACACCTAGACAGTAGTGATGATAACGTCCACATTTTGAAATGGAGGAGAAAAAAAAGTCCTCCTTTCTGTCCAACACCACATGAAAGTGGTTGGTTTTTGGCATCTTATTTGTCTAGCTTCCATATTCCTTTTTATACACTTTACAAGAAATACATTGGCGGCAAACTCCGTAGCTTGCTAGCTTGTGAAGACAGCTTTCTGAGACTCTTATTTTGTTAGCGCAGGCAGGATGAAGCAGCGCTTTTATTGTGAAGATAGCGTTCTGAGACTCTTATTTTGTTGGCGCAGGCAGGATGAAGCGGCGCTTTTATTGTGAAGATAGGAACTGTGCAGTCGGCCTTTAGAGTTTGGCAGGTACGGCGAGAGAGTCTGTTGAAAGAAAAAGTGTTTCTCGCCTTCCTGTCGGTCATGTTTTATTAATAATGAGCTCGCAGCTGCCGGCGTCATCTCACAAGACCCGTGGGTGTCAGGTTCAAACACCGAACTATCCATTACACAAGATAAGTAGAAGGAATCAAGCAGAGACAGCGTTGAATTTTACTCATGAGGAGAGACGTAGTGGGCTGTACACTCAGTTACAATTTCTCCCTACGCTCTGAGGTACAGTCCCACGTGCTCCTCTATTTATTCGGGAGGTCCCTAGTTAACATCACTAAGGCTGCTTCTGAAGGGAGGGGTAGGGCAAGCAGCCCCAGTAGACACAATACATGATTATTCAGAATGGAAATGTGCTGACAATGGTGATTTCGCCCTGTCTCTGTTTTGTCTACGTTGAGGTACTCGATGTCCGTCCTTGGTTGTCAGCGGGCAGGGTCTGTAAACAAACTGCTGATACGAGACAACTCGCAATGGAAGATTACCCGTTTAGAAAAGATAGAAAAGTACAACTTCAGCACAATTGATAATAACTATAGCAACGGCCTTTAAGCATAAGAGTTGTGTGATAACTTATACATAATTATTCTAACAGCGGGGGCTGTGAATGTCAATCAAGTGACGTCTTGTTGAAGATTATGATCGCTAATTTTTAGGTCTATTTTTTTAATGCCTGGCTGGCGATTGACTGACAAACCCTCCACCATCGACCGGTAGCTCACCATCGACGTAATGGGCACCCCTGTTCTAGGCAGATGACAAAGATTCTAAAATGTTTAAAATGTTACATTCTTGTGTAATTCCCACATGATTTATTTCGTTGAAAGCTACAGCTAAAAAGTTTTTTTTTCTATGGCCTCTTATGACCTTTGTATGGTCATGTTACCTAAACTTAACTAAATTGATGCTAATCCACCTTTTTGTTCTTTTTTTTTCCCCAAATAAGAATCAATAAGAGAACCGATAAGGAACCTAATCGTTAAGCAGAATGAAAAGTGGAATCTGAACCGCAAAAAATCTAATCAATTGCCATCCCGACTGATAAAGCAGGAGTCGTGTCGTCCTCACCAACCCTCCTCCTGCGCTGCGCTCCTCGCTGCAGGAAGCTGTTGAGCTGATTGCTGCCGCTCTCCCTTCCTCTTTGCACATGAACCATTTCCTGTATGACACCATAGGAGCTGTCGGCGGCACTAAACGCTCCAAACAGCCATTGTTCTCCGGAAATATCCCTCAGTCCCTCCGGAGACATACTCGCCCCTTGAAAAGTGCTCGTTTCCCCCTTGACCCAACTTTCCTATGTCCCACGCCGCAGAACATGATTCTCCTCTTTCATCAGAATTGCGCCTTTATTTATTTTACATGTTCAGAACATCTAGTTGGTTAGAAAGCAGCATTTTAGAAGTAAACATTTCCATTGTGTGGAATATTCCATGGATGAATGTGCAATATTATTACATTACATTACGTTACATTCATGTTTACGCCAACACATTTCAACGAAGACATGAATTTTGTTCTTTTAACCATGTGAGCGCTTTTAGTGTCTAAAAAAGCGTTATAATCTAATCCATTATTATTATTATTATTATTATTGAATAAACTTCAAATGTAAATGTGACAATAATCATATTCAACTCCTCTAACTGTGTTTCATTTATAACAAGTTCCTTTTTATTTAATTTATTTTTTTGTCCTGCCCAGCTTCTCAGGCAAATCATATAGTTGATGTACCGTATTTTTCGGACTATACGTCGCAGTTTTTTTTTCATTGTTTGGCCGGGGGTGCGACTTATACTCAGGAGCGACTTATGTGGGAAATTATTACACATTACCGTAAAATATCAAATAATATAATTTAGCTCATTCACGTAAAAGAGACTAGACCAGGGGTGCTCACACTTTTTCTGCAGGCGAGCTACTTTTCAATTGATCAAGTCGTGGGGATCTACCTCATTCATATATATAATTTATATTTACTTATTTATGAAATATATGTTTTTGTTAATAAGTTAAAGGTGTTTAATGATAATGCAAGCATGTTTAACACATATAGTTAATATTGTTAATAAATTAAAGGTGTTTAATGATAATGCAGTCATGTTTAACACATAGTAAATATTGTTAATAAATTAAAGGTGTTTAATGATAATACAAGAATGTTTAATACATATAGTTAATATTGTTAATAAATTAAAGGTGTTTAATGATAATACAAGTATGTTTAATACATATAGTTAATATTGTTAACAAGTTAAAGTTGTTTAAAGATAATGCAAGCATGTTTAATACATATAATTAATATTGTTAACAAGTTAAAGGTGTTTAATGATAATACAAGCATGTTTAATACATATAGTTAATATTATTAATAAGTTAAAGGTGTTTAAAGATAATACAAGCATGTTTAACACATATAGTTAATATTGTTAACAAGTTAAAGGTGTTTAATGATAATACAAGCATGTTTAACACATATAGATAATATTGTTAACAAGTTAAAGGTGTTTAAAGATAATACAAGCATGTTTAACACATATAGATTCCTTTCTTTCATGAAGACAAGAATATAAGTTGGTGTATTACCTGATTCTGATGACTTGCATTGATAGGAATCAGACAGTGGTGCTAAAAACGTCCGCATTTTCGAATGGAGGAGAAAAAAAGTCCTCCTTTCTGTCCAATACCACATGAAAGTGGTTGGTTTTTGGCATCTTATTTGTCCAGCTTCCGTACTCCTTTGTATACACTTTACAAGAAATACATTGTCGGCAAACTCCGTAGCTTGCTAGCTTGTGCACGCCAGCTTTCTGAGACTCGTTTTGTTAGCGCAACTGTGCAGTCGGTCTTTGGAGTTTTGACGACAGGTACGGCGCCAGAGTCTGTTGAAATAAAGTGTTTCTCGCCTTCCAGTCGGTAATTTTAATGAGCTGGCAGCAGCCAGCATCATCTCAGAAGACCCTCGGGTGCTGTGAATGTCAATCAAGTGACGAAAGTGACGTCATAGTGAAGATTTATGATCGCTCATTTTTAGGACTATTTTTTTAATGCCTGGCTGGTGATCGACTGACACACCCTCCGAGATCGACCGGTAGCTCGCGATCGACGTAATGAGCACCCCTGATATAGTTGATGTACCGTTTTTTTCTGACTATACGTCGCAGGTTTTTTTTCATTGTTTGGCCGGGGGTGCGACTTATACTCAGGAGCGACTTATGTGGGAAATTATTAACACATTACCGTAAAATATCAAATAATATAATTTAGCTCATTCACGTAAGAGACTAGACGTATAAGATTTCATGGGATTTAGCGATTAGGAGTGACAGATTGTTTGGTAAACGTATAGCATGTTCTATTTGTTATAGTTATTTGAATGACTCTTACCATAATATGTTACGTTAACATACCAGTTGGTTATTTATGCCTCATATAACGTACACTTATTCAGCCTGTTGTTCACTATTCTTTATTTATTTTAAATTGCCTTTCAAATGTCTATTCTTGCTGTTGGGTTTTATCAAATAAATTTACCCAAAAAATGCGACTTATACTCCAGTGCGACTTATATATGTTTATTTTTAATTTTTTTATTATTATGCATTTTCGGCCGGTGCGACTTATACTCCGAAAAATACGGTAGATGCCCATATCGGCTGTTCAGATTTACTTCACAAAAGAGAAGTGTGGGATACTTCTCTTGTTGCCTTATTTGTATTTGACTTTATTAAATGTATTTATATTATAATTTTCATCCGGGCTGGAGCAGGAGGGGATAGAAAGAGAAAAAAAGGAAGACAGAGGGGGAAATTGTGGGGACAAGAGGGGGATAAGA
The DNA here is from genome assembly GCF_033978685.3 of Nerophis lumbriciformis. Taxonomy (NCBI): domain Eukaryota; kingdom Metazoa; phylum Chordata; class Actinopteri; order Syngnathiformes; family Syngnathidae; genus Nerophis; species Nerophis lumbriciformis. The sequence goes on along the minus strand of NC_084549.2, from coordinate 68,220,935 downwards.
CAGAGAGACAAAAACAGCAGCAAACACAACAATAACAACAACAACAACAATAGAGCAACATCAGCAAATAGGATATGTACAAATATAATTGGTAAAAGTGATAGCAAAGAAGCAGTTAGCGAAATAAATAATAATACAGAAATGACTGAGCATTATTACACTACAAATGGATCAATACAAATACCAATAGAAATAGCGCTATTGATAATTAACAATACTAATAATTTACCTCTATTATCAACAATACAGTTGTTCAAATGCAACAATACATATACGTAATGATAGCTAGAGATACAAAAGAATGCAGAAAAATGGAGGGGAAGAAAGAGAAGCAACCTATATTAACCTTGTAGATTGTTATAGTAACAATAGGTTAGGATTTGTCTGTGCCATGTGTTATCCAGTTTACCCTAGGGCAACAACGTTAATTTATGTTTGATGAAACATGATTATGTGCATGAGCATAAGTTCCTAAGCTGAAGCTGACTTATTCATGTAACAGGATTTTACCATATAATTATTAATTATAATTCATTATTAAATACATTTATGTAAATATGTTGACACCTAACACATTACAGTCATTCTACAAAATAACAGAATAAATAACATAAAACATAATGTAGATATCGTGTAAATACTGTATGATGGAATAATAAATGCATCAAAATAAATGAGTGGTCTTTTCATGGCCTGCAGAGGATGTGAATAATGTAACTTCCCGTGGGTCATGTGACTTGTGGATTGGTCCACATTTTTCAGAGTATATGAATAGTGAGTGCAGTTCCCCTTTAAAACCTCTAAAGGTTTAGTGGCCACATGCATGGACAGCACCTTTTAGCTCTTATTTCCCAAATTGTGTACACTACTGAATTAGGGTCTTATGGCCGCTTATGTGGGCACTTATACTGCCATCTGGTGATGTCAGAAGAGTATAACATACAAGGGAATTTTGAAAAAAAAATAAGAATTAGCATGTCACTAAACATGAAGTACACGTCTGTGTACTTATGGACTAAGTACATCATATCAAAAGATGATTCTTAGTTTTTATTCTAATTAGGGTCCAATAAGCCCAAATAGCAAAGAGAAATTAAAAAAGCATGTAAACAAACAGCTTGGGCCTTAAGAGGTTAAATCATCATATTTTCATGGTTAAGTTTAATTTTTGAAATCTCATAAACAAAACATACAACATAAGGTGGCAAAAAAACATTTCAATAATGAATAAAGCAAAATATGTCCTGGGCCAAAAATCACTACATATTCTCTAGTGTTACCATATCTGAGTTATTGTGCAGAAATATGGGGAAATAACTACAAATGTGCGCTACATTCGCTAACCGTGTTACAAAAAAGATCAGTTAGAATAATACATAATGTTGGATATAGAGAACATACAAACCCTTTATTTATTAAGTCAAAAATATTAAAGTTCGGTGATTTGGTAAAATTGCAAACAGCTAAAATGATGTACAAAGCAAACTATAACCTGCTACCAAAGAATGTACAACAATTCTTCTCAACTAAAGAGGAGAAATATAACCTTAGAGGAAAAAAATAATTTAAAACATTTATATGCACGTACAACACTTAGAACTTTTAGCATATCAGTATGTGGAATTAAATGATGGAATGGATTAATAAGTAAAGAAGTAAAAAAATTGTACTGATATGATCCAGTTTAAGAGGTTGTTCAAAATAATAGTGCTTACAGAGTACAAAGAAGAAGAATTATGAGAAATACTTTCAACCTTATTGAAAATAAGATATTCTTCATCTCAGTATGTTAATAATGACTGAATTAATTAATTAATTAATTACATATTACAAAACTGTTGTATACTAATTCATAGATGTTATTTTATTATATAAAAAGGTCAGTAAATGATTCTATATATTTGTAAATGCTTTGAAGTGGGAAAGGGGTAGGATTAAATAAGCTTTGCTTCTTCCTACTCCTTTTCGGGCATGATGTAAAATGAAATGATATGAAATTGTGTGATGTATTATGATGTAAGTGTGTTCATGTTCGAAATAAACTAAAGAAAGAAAGAACATTTTAGGAAGCAAGAACTGACAACAATTGTTATTTTTGTAGTCTTCAAAGTAGTTTGATTTAATATTTTAAATTGTATTAACTGAATATTTATTCTCATCAATGTGCAGCACAATTTGATTAACAACAAATATGTTTTACATTTCATTTCATACATTTTCACTCAGCAAGTTGTTCTTCACGTGAATAAACACGACACTGTGCCTTTAAGAGTGTGATTACCCAGCGTGCTCCATGCCAGACCTCAGTCTCCGCTCTGACTGGCGCTCAATCAAGCGCGCACACACACACACACTGCAGCCTTTTCCAAACACACACACACTTTCTTTCCACCGTAGTGTGCACACACGATGGAGTTAAAACAAGTAAAACATGTCATAAAAGTGCTCATTAACATATTTTATTGTACACTTTGGAGACACATGAATAACATTAAAGGTAAAACTAACATTTTTCATCATATTTGTAAAGATGATGAAAAATGTTAGTTTTTAGTGTGTGTGCACGTTGCTATGCCGACCAGGCAGCTGAAAGTGTGTGTGTGTTGTGCGTGAGTACATGTCCTTACATGTCAGCATGTTGTTGCTGTGAGGATGGAATGCAGAAGACAGAACGCAGGAATGAGATAAGAAAGATGGAGGAGGAAGACTCCTTCTTCTGGGTATTTGGAGTAGGATGTGTCACATGTCTTACCATGTCAGTCTGCTGCTGACCGCACCTTATGTTTCTCTTTCCAGCCGCAGGTCAGAATCCCGACCACGTCCTTCAGGGCACGGGCGTGAAGCCGGAGATCCGGCGGCCCGGCGAGGATTCCACCATCGCGCCCGAGGACGCCGCCCGTTTCCTCAGCTGCTACTGCTCTGGACACTGTCCTGAAGACGCCACCAACAACACGTGCCAGTGAGTCCCAACGACTAGACTTAGACAAACTTTAATGATCCACAAGGGAAATTGTTCAACACAGTAGCTCAGTTACAATGATGGAAAGTGTAAGGATGGAAAGGACAATGCAGGTATAAATAGACTAATATAGCGATAAAAAATCAAACATATATACCAATATATACATAATATACTACCATATTTCTCGGACTATAGAGCGCACCGGGAAATAAACCACACCCATAAAGAAATCTCTATATTACCTGCACCAGACTAAGCTGTGGATATAGTTTAGTTTAGTTTATTATTTCTTTGGTCAGTGGTCAACAAAATAAACAAACAGTTTTACATAAACAAACAGTTGTACATTCATAAATTGAAAATGTTGCAGACTCAAAGGGTTTAGGCTGAAGTTGAACACTTATTGCGCCTAACCCTATAAACAATGTCAAATACAGGATGAGCTTCCAAAAATGATGACATTTCCTTTGCACAGCATATTATAAATACACTTTGTACACAACATAAACACTGTTCAATTATATACACAGTAAAAACATGTGAAATATCCTTGTACATGTGTTAGTTAAACCTTTGTACCAATTATATACTATATACCGTATTTTTCGGAGTACAAGTCGCACCGGAGTATAAGTCACACCAGCCGAAAGTGCATAATAAAGAAGGGAAAAAACATATATAAGTCGCACTGGAGCACGGCCAAACTATGAAAAAAAACTGCGACTTATAGTCCGAAAAATACGGTACAAACAATTATACTTCCATAATTACCGTATTGTTCGGAGTATAAGTCGCTCCGGAGCATAAGTCGCACTGGCCGAAAATGCATAATAAAGAAGAAAAAAAACATATATAAGTCGCAAATAATAAGTCGCATTTTTGGGGAAATGTATTTGATAAAAGCCAACACCAAGAATAGACATTTGAAAGGCAATTTAAAATAAATAAAGAATAGTGAATTGATGGCTGAATTAATGTACGTTATATGAGGCATAAATAACCAACTGGTATGTTAACGTAACATATTATGGTAAGAGTCATTCAAATAACTATAATATATATAACATGCTATACGTTTACCAAACAATCTGTCACTCCTAATCGCTAAATCCCATGAAATCTTACACGTCTAGTCTCTTACGTGAATGAGATCAATAATATTATTTGATATTTTACGGTAATGTGTTAACACTTAAGTCGCTCCTAAGTACAACCGGCCAAACTATGAAAAAAACTGCGACTTATAGTCCGAAAAATACTGTATTTATATTCCACATTTAGTTTGTAATTAACATTGATCATAGTATTAACTACTCTGTTGATTCAAGAGTGATATATTTTTCCAAGACATTGGTCTTAAAGGGGAACATTATCACAATTTCAGAAGGGTTAAAGCCATTAAAAATCAGTTCCCAGTGGCTTATGTTATTTTTGGAAGTTTTTTTCAAAATTTTACCCAATACGCAATATCCCTAAAAAAAAGCTTCAAAGTGCCTGATTTTAACCATCGTTATATACACCCGTCCATTTTCCTGTGACGTCACACAGTGATGCCAATACAAACAAACATGGCGGATAGAACAGCAAGGTATAGCGACATTAGCTCGGATTCAGACTCGGATTTCAGCGGCTTAAGCGATTCAACAGATTACGCATGTATTGAAACGGATGGTTGTAGTGTGGAGGCAGGTAGCGAAAACGAAATTGAAGAAGAAACTGAAGCTATTGAGCCATATCGGTTTGAACCGTATGCAAGCGAAACCTGACGAAAACGACACGACAGCCAGCGACACGGGAGAAAGCGAGGACGAATTCGGTGATCGCCTTCTAACCAACGATTGGTATGTGTTTGTTTGGCATTAAAGGAAACTAACAACTATGAACTAGGTTTACAGCATATGAAATACATTTGGCAACAACATGCACTTTGAGAGTGCAGACAGCCCATTTCAGGCGCGCTAAGAACATATATCTTTCCACGATTTCAGCACTCAGGTTAATATCTATACCTAAATAGACACAAAATACTACACAAGACTACCCGAATGTACTCGAATGATTGAAAAAAAAAAAGTTTTTAAGCTAAATTATTGGTAAACACAGTTTATGTATAATGATTTACGTAAAACCGCGAGTAATGAATATCGGGACGGCGTGGCGCAGTGGAAGAATGGCCGTGCGCGACCCGAGGGTCCCTGGTTCAATCCCCACCTCGTCATGTCCGTTGTGTCCTGAGCAAGACACTTCACCCTTGCTCCTGATGGGTGCTGGTTAGCGCCTTGCATGGCAGCTCCCTCCATCAGTGTGTGAATGTGTGTGTGAATGGGTAAATGTGGAAGTAGTGTCAAAGCGCTTTGAGTACCTTGAAGGTAGAAAAGCGCTATACAAGTACAACCCATTTATCATTTATTTATTTAAGTTTTCATCAATTAATATATTCTGTAGACATACCCTCATCCGCTCTCTTTTCCTGAAAGCTGATCCGTCCAGTTTTGGAGTTGATGTCAGCATCTGCTTTGAGTGTCGCAGGATATCCACACATTCTTGCCATCTCTGTCGTAGCATAGCTTTCGTCGGTAAAGTGTGCGGAACAAACGACTGACCATTTTCGTCGGCTGTCCCCACACCCTCGTATTTTGAACAAATTTCGTCCAATTTCTTGCCACTTTCGCATCTTTGGGCCACTGGTGCAACTTGAATCCGTCCCTGTTCGTGTTGTTACACCCTCCGACAACACACCGACGAAAGTGAAAAAATGGCGGATTGCTGTGACGTCATCGCTCCGAGAGCGAATAATAAAAAGGCGTTTAATTCGCCAAAATTCACCCATTTAGAGTTCGGAAATCGGTTAAAACAATATATGGTCTTTTTTCTGCAACATCAAGGTATATATTGACGCTTACATAGGTCTGGTAAAAATGTTCCCCTTTAAAGTGTTTTTTAAATGTGTGAATGGAAGTGGAACATTTTAAGGAATCATCCAAGCTGTTCCACAGGTGAACCCCCCTGACAGAAACACAGCTACTTTTTAAGCTCCTTCTTATGTTTGCTTTCTGAAAGACAGCTGAGCCTCTGAGGTCATAGGGACTCTCCCTAGGTTTGAACCTCTCCTGTAGACACCCAGGCAGCATGTGCTTATGAGCTTTGTACGTCACAATAGCAGTGTTGAGGTCAACAAGATCGTGCGGTTTTAATGTTTTTGATTTAATAAACAGAGCATTGGTATGGTCATGACAATCCGCATAATTTACAATTCTAATAGCTTTCTTTTGAAGTAAGAACATAGCTAAATGTCCTTACATGTCAGCATGTTTGCATAAACTAAACTAAACTGTGGATATATACTAGGGGTGTAACGGTACGTGTATTTGTATCGAACCGTTTCGGTACGGGGGGTTCGGTTCAGAGGTGTACCGAACGAGTTTCCACACGGACATATTAAGTAGCGTAACGCACGTTGTGTAAACAATGCACACCGAGACACAACACACGGCATGCTAGCAGCTAACAGGCTACGATAGACTGACCATACGTCCTCTTTTCACCGGACATGTCCTCTTTTGTGAAGCTGTCAGGGCGGAGTTTCTTAAATGCTTCAAATGTCCGGCATTTTGAGTTAGGGTTGCGTGTATTTTCAATGTACGTTCAGGGTTAAGAAGGGGTTAAGAACAAAACAAACAGCAGCATTGGTAAGGGAGGGGCAGAGACAGAGAGAGAGAGAGTTATGATAAACGCGCATGCGTCGCCAGGCTCTGCTTTTTATCCATAGATTTATCCCATTTAATTTTTTATTATCTATAGCAGGGGTGTCAAAAGTGTGCCCCGGAGGCCATTTGCGGCCCACAGCTAATGTTTTAAAGGCCCACGGCACATTCTAAAAATACTATTAAAATAAACAAAAACATAGCAAAAGTGAAATAAGAAAGCTTTAAGGTTAAATGTAATTTAGAAAAAGTTGCAATGTTGACTAATAAAACAAAGCTGTTTTTTTTTTTCTTTCAAACTGTCATTGCTCAAAACATAATATTGAATCAAAATCAATGTTATTATGAATTATTGACCTATCCAAGGTTCCCATTACTTCACATCAAATATTCCACTAAGAAACAAATTTGGTAAATAAATAACCCAAAAATGTACATTTTGTTGTTTTCTTACTGTATCGAAAATGAACCGAACCGTGACCTCTCAACCGAGGTACGTACCGAACCGAAATTTTTGTGTACCGTTACACCCCTAATAAATACGTTGTGAAAATGAGTTATTTACACAGAAATAATTAGTCAATGTTTATTTACATACCTTAATTGTATGTAACACGGCAGTAAAACAGCTGATCAAACAAAACAGAAGTCATTGTCGTGGACCCACTAGCTGCGAAAGCTAGCTCTCCAACAGACTCAATACCTCCACGTTTTGGTGCATTTACTGAGGAATTTGTGAAACTGAAACAATACAAAAAGAATGCCATTGTAAGTTAATAATACTAACACAGACGCTCGTATACCTGTTAACATATTAGCTAATGCTAATGATGCTGGTTTCATTACATTACGATAGCACATACAAATATGCATGAAAACTGTCCTACAGACATCACACATGGGACGCTTTAGTAAGTAAGAATTGTTTTAGTTATATTGTAAAACTTATAAATGTTGCTTGCAGTGAAGAATAAAGAATCCATACGAGTAGAAACGCTATGGACGACTAGAAGACGTTGAAAGCTCAGTTTAAACAGAAGGACAATGCAGTATATGCTGTGAGAAAACTCGTCCAAAGGATGGCGCCATTGCACAAACAATAACACAAATTTTCGGTGTTCTTTTGTTTTTATAGCGAAGAAAAATCCATGATTAGCCGCATCGTTTTATACGCCACAGGGTTCAAAGCGCAGGAAAAAAGCACTTCCGCTCTTCAAGCGTTTCAGAAGGCGGAAGTAAATTCAATCGCTCTTGTTCCGCAGAACCAACGGTCAGTGTTTCGCCATCATCGAGGAGGACGAGCACGGCGAGCCCATCCTCACCTCGGGCTGCATGAAGTACGAAGGCTCACACTTCCAGTGCAAGGTACACACACACACACACACACACACACACACACACACACACACACACACACACACACACACACACACACACACACACAGCAAGACAGGATTGATCATGCCGATACATTTGTGTGTTTGATGGACAGGACTCTCCCAACGCTCAGACCAGGAGGACCATCGAGTGCTGCAACACGGACTTCTGCAATCGAGACCTGCAGCCCACACTGCCCCCGCAGGCGCCTTCTGGTACTTACACTTGCTATTTAAGTGGAAAGGGGAGGAGCTACCAGTCCAAAAGTGACACCTGGTTTGAAGCAGGAGTGCATACAAGCCAGAATACGTCACAATGAATTCATTTAGAATGATGGAGAAATAGAGAAAGATATATTTCATGTGCTGATAATTCTCCATCAAGTGTTTGCATTTCATTATGAAGAAGCTAAATGATATTAACATCGTATCAGTAAGTGTGTATCGGGGACAGTACTACACAGTGTACTTATTGACAAAGTATCTTAATGGAAACTAACCATCTTGTTTGCAGAAGGCAGCCCCCACTGGTTGGCCTTCCTGGTCTCCATGACGGTGTGCTGCTGCACGCTCATCTGTGTCACCGTGGTCTGTTACTACAGGTAACGCCTCAGCGTCACCATGGCAACCGTGACACACCTTTAACTGTGTGTGTGTGTGTCAGGTACAAGTGGCAGAGCGAGCGTCAGTGCTATCACAAAGACGTGGAACAGGAAGTGTTCATCCCAGCCGGGGAGTCCCTCAAAGACCTCATCCACCAATCACAGAGCTCTGGCAGCGGCTCTGGGCTCCCCCTGCTGGTAGGAACACGACACCGCACCACTTTTGCCAGCCATGTTGACGTGTGGTTTGACGGCGACGTGACAACGTGACTCCTGCCCCGGCCACCAGGTTCAGCGTACCATCGCCAAGCAGATCCAGATGGTGCGTCAGATCGGGAAAGGTCGCTACGGCGAGGTGTGGCTGGGCCGATGGAGGGGAGAGAAGGTGGCGGTCAAAGTCTTCTTCACCCGCGAGGAGGCCAGCTGGTTCAGAGAGACCGAAATCTACCAGACGGTCCTGATGAGACACGACAACATCCTTGGTAACTCACATCCTCTGCTCATCAACTATTAACTATACAGGGAATCAGCATCCACGCATGATATCATCACTGAGGATGATGATATCGTCACTGACGATGATGATATCATCACTCATGATGATGATATCGTCACTGATGATGATATCGTCGCTCATGATGAGGATATCGTCACTCGTGATGATGATATCGTCACTCATGAAGATGGTATCGTCACTCATGATGATGATATCGTCACTCATGATGATGTCACTAATGATATTGTTACTGGTCATGTGATGTTGACATCACTGATTATGATGACGTCACTAATGATATTGTTACTGGTGATTTTGACATCACTGATGATGATGACGACCTCACTTTTGTGGACGACATCACTGATTATGACACTAATGATGATAACGGCATCACTGATGACTGTCAATGATGACATTACTAGATGACATCACTAGATGACGACATCACTGATGACAATGATGACGTCACTGGTGGTGATGATGATGTCGTCACTCATGATGATGATATCGTCACTGATGATGGCGTCACTAATGATGTTGTTACTGGTCATGTGATGTTGACATCACTGATGATGACGTCACTAATGATATCGTTACTGGTGATGTTCACATCACTGATTATGATAACACCACTGATGATGACGACCTCACTTGTGGACGACATCACTGATTATGTCACTAATGATGATAATGACATCACTGGTTATGTCACTAACGATGATAATGACATCACTGATGACTATGTCAATGATGACATTGCTAGATGACGACATCACTGATGATGATGACATCTATGATGATGACGTCACAGGTGGTGGTGATGATGATGACATCACTGATGACGACCTCACTTTTGTGGACAACATCACTGATTACGTCACTAATGATGATAACGACATCACTGATTACTATGTCAATGATGACATTACTAGATGACGACATCACTGATGATAATGATGGCATCTATGATGATGATGACACCACTGATGACGACCTCACTTTTGTGGACGACATCACTGATTATGTCACTAATGATGATAATGACATCACTGATTATGTCACTAATGATGATAACGACATCACTGATGACTATGTCAATGATGACATTACTAGATGACGACATCACTGATGATGATGACACCACTGATGACGACCTCACTGATTATGTCACTAATGATGATAACAACATCACTGATGACTATGTCAATGATGACATTACTAGATGACGACATCACTGATGATAATGACGACATCACTGATGATGATGATGATGATGACACCACTGATGACGACCTCACTTTTGTGGACGACATCACTGATTATGTCACTAATGATGATAATGACATCACTGATTATGTCACTAATGATGATAACGACATCACTGATGACTATGTCAATGATGACATTACTAGATGACGACATCACTGATGATAATGACGACATCACTGATGATGATGATGATGATGATGACACCACTGATGATGATGATGATGACACCACTGATGACGACCTCACTTTTGTGGACGACATCACTGATTATGTCACTAATGATGATAATGACATCACTGATTATGTCACTAATGATGATAACGACATCACTGATGACTATGTCAATGATGACATTACTAGATGACGACATCACTGATGATAATGATGACATCTATGATGATGATAACACCACTGATGACGACCTCACTTTTGTGGACGACATCACTGATTATGTCACTAATGATGATAATGACATCACTGATTATGTCACTAATGATGATAACGACATCACTGATGACATTACTAGATGACGACATCACTAATGATGATGATGACATATATGATGATGATGTCACTGGTGGTGATGATGATGATGTCACTGGTGATGATGATATCGTCACTAATGATAATTGTTACTGGTCATGTGATGTTGACATCACTGATTATGATGACGTCACTAATGATATCGTTTCTGGTGATTTTGACATCACTCATTATGATGACACCACTGATGATGACGACCTCACTTTTGTGGACGACATCACTGATTATGTCACTAATGATGATAACGACATCACTGATGACATTACTAGATGACGACATCACTAATGATGATGATGACATATATGATGATGACGTCACTGGTGGTGATGATGATGATGTCACTGGTGATGATGATATCATCACTAATGATAATTGTTACTGGTCATGTGATGTTGACATCACTGATTATGATGACGTCACTAATGATATCGTTTCTGGTGATTTTGACATCACTCATTATGATGACACCACTGATGATGACGACCTCACTTTTGTGGACGACATCACTGATTATGTCACTAATGATGATAACGACATCACTGATGACATTACTAGATGACGACATCACTAATGATGATGATGACATATATGATGATGACGTCACTGGTGGTGATGATGATGATGTCACTGGTGATGATGATATCATCACTAATGATAATTGTTACTGGTCATGTGATGTTGACATCACTGATTATGATGACGTCACTAATGATATTGTTACTGGTGATTTTGACATCACTCATGATGACACCACTGATGATGACGACCTCACTTTTGTGGACGACATCACTGATTATGTCACTAATGATGATAACGACATCACTGATGACGATGATAATGATGACATCTATGATGATGACGTCACTGGTGGTGATGATGATGATGACATCACTGGTGGTGATGATGACGTCACAGATGATGATGATGATGATGATGATGACTCCATCACCGACAGGCTTCATCGCGGCCGACATCAAGGGCACGGGCGCCTTCACGCAGCTGTTCCTCATCACGGATTACCACGAGAACGGCTCTCTGTACGACTACCTGAGGACGACCACGCTGGACACGCACACGCTGCTGAGGTTGGCGTACTCCACCGCCTGCGGCCTGTGCCACCTGCACACGGAGATCTACGGCACGCAGGGCAAGCCCGCCATCGCCCACCGAGACCTCAAGAGCAAGAACATCCTCATCAAGAAGAACGGCGCCTGCTGCATCGCCGACCTCGGCCTCGCCGTCAAGTTCAACAGGTTCAAACTCACTCACTCATATACACTTACATGCTCCTCATTCATTCATTCATTCACACACTCACTCACTCTCATGTACTCACTCATTCATTCACTCACTCTCATTCACTAACACTGTCACTCAATCACACACTCACACTGTCACACACTCATTTCATTCATTCACTCAATCACTCACACATACTCACACTCACACTCAGACACACACACACACACACACACACACACACACACACAGACACACACACACACACACACACACAGAGTCAGTGTCAGAGTGGCGGTGAGGTGACGGGTGTGTGTGTGTGTGTGTTTCCATAGCGACACGAGTGAGGTGGACGTGCCACTGAGTACCCGAGTGGGTACCAGGCGCTACATGGCACCAGAGGTTCTGGATGAGAGCCTGAAGAAGAACCAGTTCCAGGCTTACATCATGGCTGACATGTACAGTTACGCTCTGGTCGTCTGGGAGATGACACGACGCTGTGTCACTGGAGGTACTACTACTACTACTACTACTACTACTACTACTACTACTACTACTACTACTACTACTACTACTATCTATACTACTACTACTACTATCTATACTACTACTACTACTACTATCTATACTACTACTACTACTACTACTACTACTACTACTATCTATACTACTACTACTACTACTATCTATACTACTACTACTACTATCTATACTACTACTACTACTACTACTACTACTACTACTATCTATACTACTACTACTACTACTACTACTACTACTACTACTACTACTATCTATACTACTACTACTACTACTATCTATACTACTACTACTACTATCTATACTACTACTACTACTACTACTATCTATACTACTACTACTACTATCTATACTACTACTACTACTACTACTATCTATACTACTACTACTACTACTACTACTACTATCTCTACTACTACTATCTATACTACTACTACTACTACTACTATCTATACTACTACTACTACTACTACTACTACTATCTATACTACTACTACTACTATCTATACTACTACTACTACTACTATCTATACTACTACTACTACTATCTATACTACTACTACTACTATCTATACTACTACTACTACTACTACTACTATCTATACTAGTACTACTACTACTACTACTACTATCTATACTACTACTACTACTACTATCTATACTACTACTACTTACACACGACTCTGCGTCACTGGAGGTACTACTACTAGTTAATATGTACTACTAGACCTTAAAGTTATACTGTAACTCGATGTACTTCTGCAACTACATATGTACTATTACAACTTAACATGTACTACTGCAACTATACATGTACTACTACAATTATATCTGTATTACTACAACTATATACTGCATGTACTACTACAACTTAACATGTACTACTGCAACTATATATGTACTACTACAACTTAACATGTACTACTGCAACTATGTGTACTATTACAACTTAACATCTACTACTACAACTACAACTTTAAGCACTACTATGATTACATGTACTATTACTATATATGTACTACTGCAACTGTATATGTACTTCAACTATATGTGTATTACCACAACTATTTGTGTAGTACTACAAAAGCTCCGTTGTCAATTTGAGATTTGGAATGTGAGTCACATGACCCAAGGAGAGTCACGTGATTAAACCCCCTCCACAACATCCATCCATCCATCCATTTTCTACCGCTTGTCCCTTTTAGGGTTGTGGGGGGGGGGGCCTATCTCAGCTGCATGTCACCACTAATGTTTGACTATATGATGTCATTCAACTGCTCCACCTGCAGGCTCAACTGTGTCACTGCAACGTTGTGTGTGTGTGTGTGTGTGTGTGTGTGTGTGTGTGTGTGTGTGTGTGCGTGCGTGCGTGCGTGCGTGCGTGCGTGCGTGCGTGCGTGCGTGCGTGCGTGCGTGCGTGCGTGCGTGCGTGCGTGCGTGCGTGCGTGCGTGCGTGCGTGCGTGCGTGCGTGCGTGCGTGCGTGCGTGCGTGCGTGCGTGCGTGCGTGCGTGCGTGCGTGCGTGCGTGCGTGCGTGCGTGCGTGCGTGCGTGCGTGCGTGCGTGCGTGCGCAATGGGGACATGGCTCTGTTTACAGTCACCTTTAGGGGACCTCTGATGGTATGGGGACAAAAAAATAGGTCCCCTAAAGGGAAACCTTTTTAAATGATAGTCAGATCCATTCTGAAGATGCCTAAGTGATTTTTAATATATTTAATTTGAACTTTTTTTTTTTTCTTTTTTTTTAATGGTCCTCAGTAGTCACGTAAAAATGTGTGTGAATTACGCAAAATGATTTAAATGTGGTCCCCATGAACCATATTAAGTCTTTTTCCCCAGGGTCCCCAGTAAGAATGATCAGCACATTACTTCATCAATTCAGAGATTTAAAGACGTGTATGAGCTAACTGGGCAGTGGACATTTTACACCATTTTTTTTTATGCCTTCACAACCTGTAGAAAGGGTGGTCCCCACAAGTCATGACCAAAAACTTGCTCCCCATTCCATATGATAACCTGTGTGTGTGTGTGTGTGTGTGTGTGTGTGTGTGTGTGTGTGTGTGTGTGTGTGTGTGTGTGTGTGTGTGTGTGTGTGTGTGTGTGTGTGTGTGTGTGTGTGTGTGTGTGTGTGTAGGGATGGTGGAGGACTACCAGCTGCCGTATTTCGACATGGTGCCGTGTGAGCCGTCGTATGAGGACATGTTAGAGGTGGTGTGTGTGAAGGGACTGCGACCCACCGTGTCAAACCGCTGGAACAGTGATGAGGTGACACGGCGCCCCCTCTGGTGACACACACTCACTGTTTTGTGTCCTAACTCTCTCCCTCTCTGTGTGTGTGTGTGTGTGTGTGTGTGCAGTGTCTGCGCGCCATGTTGAAGCTGATGTGCGAGTGCTGGGCTCACAGCCCCGCCTCCCGCCTCACCATCCTGCGCGTGAAGAAGACGCTGGCCAAGATGGTGGAGTCTCAGGACATCAAGATCTGACCTTCCAACCAAAGACGGCGCCTCGGGTCATGACGAGGACGCACGTCTTTTCCCCGGAGTGACGCTTTCTGTGAAAGCCAAGCGGGCGACGACGTCCTGTCTCCGCGGGAAGGAGGAGGCGGGGCCTCCGCATGACAATGGTGACACTTTTTAAAGCCCCGCCTCCTTTCCCCCGCCCCCTAAAACTTTTCAAGACAAGTTCAGTTCGGATTTTCCTCTTCCTCGTCATCTTGGATGCGGTCGCCATGGAGACGTCCACCGTCCTCTTTGCTTGTCCGAAAGAATCTCATTGGTGGAGACAACCCTCAGTGGGCGGGGCTGACTGGATTGTTAGAACTTTATTTATAACAAACACCTCAACAGGAAATAAAAATGTCTTCTCTTAGCTTTGGCTCCTCCCACTGAGCTTCATACGTCCAATCAGACTTTGTAAATGTTTTTATTGAGATTTATTCTTCAGTTGCCAAGGATGTTCAGCAGTTACAAGCCACATTTGAACCAACAAATCATCTTTTTACATTTATTTGGTTGCGCTAAACTGAAGTTCAGAATGTTTTTCTGCCCGAGTGACCTTTTTTTTTTTTGGTGTTTTTCTCTTGGAAATATGCAAGAAGTATAGAAATATTGTGGTATGTAAAATGTTTTGTACTTCATCTGCTTGTGTTCACGTGTATCCACTTTGTCCATTGTAACAATTCCAAGTAAATATTATTTTTAGTACTCAAACTGCACATTTTACTCTACTTTTTTTTTTTATTCTCTGAACAAAAGCCACCAAATATTCCAGCAGCCCCAAAATAAAGTTCCACGAAACGAGATTGTTTGCTCTCAGCGACCCCTGCTGGCTACTGCAATATTACACATCAACTACCAATATACTTTTTATTCCATCTCTATGACTACAGGGACTAAATACTGGAGAGTTGTCAGTACTTAAAAATACAACTTATGGAATATTTAGGAGGGTCATGTGACTATCAAGATAGCAATAAGTTCCATCCATTTTCTAAGTTGTCAACTTTAAAAAGCACTTTACATGTTAAAAGATTGTGTTAGGTAAATTAGAAAATTGTCAAGCTTATTTTAAGCCCATTGAGCTCATTTTAAACCCTTTATTACATTATATTGCACTTAGTTGGATTGTAATTGACAACTTGTGAACTACAATTTAAATATCCAACACAAAAAGTCAGCTTTGAGCACTAAAATTGCTGAGCTAAAATGCTAACATGTCAGTAAAAAGTTTTGTTCAAAGCAAAGTACTTCTCTACCCTCTGAATCACAGGGGTGCTGGAGCCTATCCCAGCTGCATTCGAGGTACACCTTACTATTACATAAATGTAACATTTCTGTCCAACTTTGACTTGACAGTAATATTGTGATGAGTGTCAATCACAAGTGATTCATTGGATGTTGATGTGCACATCGATACTGATATCTATCGATACCAGGACTTTAATACTTTAGTTATTTGAGATGGTTCTCGTTAGAAACATCCATCCATCCATTTTCTACCGCTTATTCCCTTTTGGGGTCGCTGGAGCCTATCTCAGCTACAACAAAAGTAAATTGATATCTTGTTGGGAACTACTTTTGTTCCGCCATGTGAGTATGTGATGAATATATTTCAGCAGGTGTGAGGACAAAGGAGTCATGAGGTGTGAAATGAGAAACATTTGTCTTTATTCCCAACAGTCAGTCCATCTTACTTGTCCTCTGGCTTGTTGAAGCAGTAAGTCAGACAACACTTGCCGCAGTAATGGCGGTCAAAGTGGCTCGCCATGAACACGCCGGCGCCGCACTCGTCGGCGGGACACTCGCGTCTCAGGCGGTGGATTTTACCGTTTTCGTCCACCTGGGGAGAGGAGGGTGAGATGAGTGAGAGGCGAGCACAACATCCTGGGAGTGAGAAAAGTGAGTACCTTGTAATATTTGAGCACGGCAAGCTTGACCTTCTTCCTCTTGTGCTTGTTCTTCTTGGGCGTGGTGTAGGACTTCTTCTTCCTCTTCTTGGCCCCGCCTCTCAGCCTCAGCACCAAGTGGAGGGTCGACTCCTGGGGGGCAAATAACACGGCGTTAAATACCATCAATTCTTTTTCCAACACTTTGAACCCTGCAGCTTATAAAACAGTGTGGCTCATTTATGGAATTTTTCTTCGTCAATAGTTTAAAATAACTTCTTTTGGAGGAGTTCACTCACTGCAGTGTCCTTCCATTTAAAGCTTTCAACCGGAAGTAGAAGCGCTGTTCCATCTTCTAGCCATCCATAGCAGTTTTACTCGTATGGACTCTTCACGCCAAGCAACGTTTATAAGTTTTACAACATAACTAAAACAATTCTTACTTACTAAAACAGTCCTATTTGTGATGTCCGTAGCACCATGTGTTTTGAAACCATGCGGCAAATTATGGATTTTTCTTGGTAAGAAAACAAAAACACAGAAAATTTGTTATTGTTTGTGCAATGGCGCCATCCTTTGGACAAGTTTTCTCACAGCAGGTACTGCATTGTCCTTCTGTTTAGACTTTCAACGTCTTCTGGTCGTCCATAGCGTTTCTACTCGCATGGATTCTTCATTCATCATTCCAAGCAACATTTGTAAGTTTTACAATATAACCAAAACAATTCTTACTTACTAAAACGTCCCATGTGTGATGTCTGTAGGAGTGTTTGCATGCATATTTGTATGGAATCAAGCTAGCGTCCTTAGCATTAGCTAATGTGCCAACACATTTACGAGTGTTAGTATTATTAACTTACAATGGCATTCTTTTTGTATTGTTTCACTTTCACAAATTCCTCGGTAAATTCAGCAAAACATCACCGTGGAGTTAGTGAGTCTGTTTAGCTGATTGCAGAGTCAGCTCGTGGGGTCCATGACCATGACTTCTGTTTTGTTTAATTAACCGTTTTACTGCCGTGTTACAGACACTGTTTGGACACAATTAAGGTATGTAAATAAACAATTACAAACGACTCATTTCACGACATATCTGCGGCTAATATGAGTTTATTTGGAACATGCATGCATACAACATGATGCATCACAGTTTCCAGTTTCTCTTTTCAACATGTTCGAAAAGGAGTAGGAAGAAGCAGAGTTTATTTAATCCTACCTTTTTTCTTTTACATAACAGTTGCTAAAACTTGTGTTCACTTCCTGTTCTCAATCTATTCACAATATACTCCATAAGTAATCACAATAAAAATAAATAAATAATACTGGGTGAGGTAAGTTATATTTCATATTAGAGTAAGATTATTCTGAAAATGAATGTATGGATAAAGTAAATTCAGAATGTTTATCATGGGACGGCGTGGCGCAGTGGAAGAGTGGCCGTGCGCGACCCGAGGGTCGCTTGTTCAATCCCCACCTAGTACCAACCTCGTCATGTCCGTTGTGTCCTGAGCAAGACACTTCACCCTTGCTCCTGATGGGTGCTGGTAGCGCCTTGCATGGCAGCTCCCTCCATCAGTGTGTGAATGTGTGTGTGAATGGGTAAATGTGGAAGTAGTGTCAAAGCGCTTTGAGTACCTTGAAGGTAGAAAAGCGCTATACAAGTACAACCCATTTATCATTTATTTATCATGGTTCTTCTTTGTACTTTGTAAACACTTTAAGTTTGAAGAGTTTCTTGAAGTGGATCATATTAGTACATTGATTGCTTTGCTTAATCCATTCCATCATTTAATTCCACATACTGATATACTGAAGGTCTTAAGTGTTGTACGTGCGTACAAATGTTTTAAATTACATTTTTCTCTAAGATTATATTTCTCTTTTTTTTGAGAAGAATTGTTGTATATTCTTGGGTAGCAAGTTATAGTTTGCTTTGTGTATAATTTTAGTTGTTTGCAAATTCAATATGTTGTGGAATTTCAGTATTTTTGATTCAATAAATAGAGGGTTCGTATGTTCTTTATATCCAACATTATGTATTATTTCAACTGATCTTTTTTGTAACAGTTAATGAATGAAGTGTATTTTATATGGAAACTTTTGTCAAACAAACTTTGGAGAGTATGGCTGGAATACCGGTGCGCTCTATAGCCCGGAAATTGCGTCAATAATTATCGATATGGACCAATATGAAACCTATATGGAGATAGTTTCTTCACCTTCTGGATGTTGTAGTCTGACAAAGTGCGTCCATCTTCCAGCTGCTTCCCAGCGAAGATCAACCTCTGCTGGTCAGGAGGAATTCCTGCACAGAAGCAGTGGTTACGTTCACATACTCCAGAGGAGTATGTGAATAAACAAACTGCTCATGAACACTACATGTAAACATGCACCAGCTAGCATTTAAACTTTTAACTGTAGAATGTGAGAGCCGACATGCAGAGAAGTCAGTAAATAGGAAATTTAGAACAAACTTGCCTTCTTTGTCCTGAATTTTGGTCTTGACATTTTCGATGGTATCCGAAGGCTCAACCTGCAAAGATTTAATGCAAAGAAGTTGGTGAAAATGTTCATGTGAAGGTTCAATCAATCATTCAATCAATGTTTATTTATATAGCCCTAAATCACAAGTGTCTCAAAGGCCTGCACAAGCCACAACGACATCCTCGGTACAGAGCCCACATAAGGGCAAGGAAAAACTCACCCCAGTGGGACGTGGATGTGAATGACTATGAGAAACCTTGGAGAGGACCACATATGTGGGTAACCCCCCGAAGGTTACAGTGTTTAAGCAGACGTCAGCAAATCTAACTTATACAACTTAAAATAATTTAATGGTCATTGATTCAAAAAAATTGTAGTAAGCATTAGACAAGAATAATGTTCAGTAGTTTACATTAACTGTGGCCAAGTGAAACACTAATGTAATTATAATGCACATAACTCTTTCAAATACAATTATCATTTTACAATATTATAGTATTTTAGGTAAATATCAAAATATAAAAGACTGCTAACAAAAATTGCACATTAATTTTGGACATCTTAATATGCAGTTATTATTTTACCCCAGTTTGTTTGTTTTGTTGTCTTTTTTGTTACCAATTGTAAATGAATGAATTTTAGATGCCTCTATAGCAACCAATTGTCTGGTGTGCCGTGGGAGATTATGTCATTTCACCTAATTGGGTTAAATCTGCGGTCCCCTCCAAGGTTTCTCATTGTTGTCCCATTGGGTTGAGTTTTTTCTTGCCCTGATGTGGGATCTGATGTCGTTGTGGCTTGTGTAGCCCTTTGAGACACTTGTGATTTAGGGCTATATAAGTAAACATTGATTGATTCAGCGTGTGGAGCAGATGGCGTCCACAAAGTACATCCGTACATGACAATCAACAATGTCCCCACAAAGAAGGATACTGAGTCTTGATTGTAAAAACAAAGCAGGTGCGGGGAATCCTGTTCGAGGACACGAAACTGCTACAGGAAAATACCAACAAAACAAGAAAAGCCCCCAAAAATAGTAGCGCAAGACAACTGAAACACTACACAGGAAGACACCATAAAAGTCTAAATATGTCACGATGTGACAGTACACCTACTATGAGACAAGAGCTATACTGAGGCATGCTTGGTTATGGTTTAAAGTCATATCCAACAATTACGACAACAACTTTTTACTGTCAATATCGTCTGCTGAGTTTCATTTTTTTAATGTTTTCTGCTGGTGGTGTGCCTCTGCTTTTTTTCAATGGAAAAAAATGTGCCTGGGCTCAGAAAAGGTTGAGAAACACTGCTCTATAAGTCGTATTCAACACTCTTTAAAGCCATTAGAGGCCTTTTTTTCGCACTTTAATGAGTAATATTGCCCCGCTTTCCGGAAAGCGAATTAAGGTTGACTTTAGGGCTGGGCGATATATGGAATATACTCGATATATCGCGGGTTTGTCTCTGTGCGATATAGAAAATGACTATATCGTGATATGGGAGTATACGTTCTCACGCAGTTGCTTTTAGCTGCGAGCATTACACTACAGGCGTTTCTCACTCTGTTGTCTCTACTTCTCACAGAGACATAAACCAAGCGCACCTTCTTACATATGTCACACACTGTCAAGTGTGCAACGTCATACGCTATCGCGGAGCAGACAGGTAGCGACATGGTAACGTTAGCTGTGATGCTAGCGTAGTGGCAATACGAGGTGGTGCGAATCTGCTAACAAATGAAGGAAGAATTAATTCCCAAGAAAAACAGCACGGGGTCCATCGTCTGGCGGTGGTTTGGCTTCAAGTGGGAAGATGTTTTACAAGTATGCGGCAAAAGCGTTGCTACAAAAAGTAGCAACACTGCTAATTTGTAGCACCATTTGAAATGTCACCCGCGAGAGCAAGGGTGCCCATTACGTCGATCGCGGAGGATGTGCTCGCCAGCCAGGGATAAATAAATAAAAATAGACCTAAAAATATACGTCACTTTATTGACATTCACGGCACTCGAGGGTCTTGTGAGATTAAGAAAAAATTAGTTGAGGAACACTTTTTATTTCAACAGACTCTCACACCGTACCTGCCGTCAAAACTCTAAAGACCGACTGCACAGTTCCTATCTTCACAATAAAAGCGCTGCTTCATCCTGCCTGCGCAAACAAAATAAGAGTATCCGAAAGCTGACGTGCACAAGCTAGCAAGGCACGGAGCTTGCCGTCACAATATATTTATTGTAAAGAGTGTAAAAACGAGCAAGGAAGCTGGACAAATAAGATGCCAAAAACCAACCACTTTCATGTGGTATTTTCTTCTCTCCATTTGAAAATGTGGACGTTATCATCACCACTGTCTGATTCCAATCAATGCAAGTCATCATAATCAGGTAATACACCAACTTATTTTCTTGTCTTCATGAAAGAAAGGAATCTATATGTGTTAAACATGCTTGTATTACAGCTGGGCGATATATCGCGTGTTTGTCTCTGTGCGATATAGAAAATGACTATATCGTGATATCGAGTATACGTTCTCACGCAGTTGCTTTTAGCTGCGGGCATTACACTACAGGCTCTCCTCCTCTTTCCAGTCTCTCCTTCTCACAGACAGCAAGCGCAGCTTCTACATACGTCACATACGTATACGTCCTCCCCAAGCAGAGAGGTAGCAGCATGGCTAACGTTAGCTGTGATGCTAGCGGAGTGGTGCGAGCGCGAATACAAGAGAAAGAAGGTGCGAATCTGGTAACAAATGGAGGAATAATTAATTCCCCCAACAAACAGCAGGGGGCCATCGTCTGGCGGTGGTTTGGCTTCAATTGGGAAGATGTCGAACAGACAACCGTAATTTGTCAAGTGTGGGGCAAAAGCGTTGCTATAAAAAGTAGCATTACTGCTGTAACAAACAGTTCAGGGTGTCCCAAGTTACCGGAGTGTGTTAGTAAGGAATAGGAGTTTTGTCCCTCCAGAGTTGTTGCCGTAGGGCTGTGACGTAGGGTGAGTGTGGTTGTGGAAGGAGGTGTGTGATGTTGACATTAAAGAAGCGGTGGCTACCGAACCTGCTCTAATGTCTCCCGTTTATTATTTTATTAGATAAGTACACTGTATAGGTGAACCCAGGACACTCGGCTACACTGCTAATATGTAGCATCATTTGAAAAGTCACCCGCTAGACAATGAAGAGGGCTTACTCCTCACGTCAATATCTCCGTTCGGTGCCACACGCCCACACCATCAAAATGCCGAGGCAAACATTTCCAGATCAACACCGTATGAACAAAATAGTAATTTTTTTTGTTGTGATTTCCTTCTCTGCATGAAAGTTTAAAAGTAGCATATATTAATGCAGTATGAAGAAGAATGTTTTAATGTAGACACATAGAATCATCATACTGCTGTGATTATATGCATCAAGTGTTCATTCAATGCTAAGGCAAAATATCGAGAAATATATCGTGGATCGTGATATGGCCTTAAAATATCGCGATATTAAAAAAAGGCAATATCGCCCAGCCCTAGCTTGCATTATCGTTAAACAACTTTAACTTGTTAACAAAAACATCTCTTTCATAAATAAATAACTATAAATAATATATGAATGAGGTAGATCCCCTCGACTTGGTCATTTGAAAAGTAGCTCGCCTGCAGGAAAAGCGTGGGCACCCCTGCGCTAGAGAATGAAGAGTGCTTGAAACTGCATGTCAACATCTCGGCCGGTGCCACACCAACAAAATGCCCGAGCAACCATTTCCACATCAACACCGTATGAAAAAAATAAGTCAACAGAAGGAGATAATGTCCGCGGGAACCTACCACATAGCGAAGGTCATACACTATT
>NC_084549.2:68115000-68192500 GCF_033978685.3 Nerophis lumbriciformis | reverse complement strand
ATGATATTACGGGCCGTAGATGGTGAAATCCCTAAATTCCTTGCAATAGCTCGTTGAGAAATGTTGTTCTTAAACTCTCGGGACAATTTGCTCACGCATTTGTTCATAAAGTGGTGACCCTCGCCCCATCCGTGTTTGTGAATGATTTCATGGAAGCTGCTTTTATACCCAATCATGGCACCCACCTGTTCCCAATTAGCCCGTTCACCTGTGGGATGATCCAAATAAGTGTCTGATGAGCATACCTCAACTTCCTCAGTCTTTTTTGCCACTTGTGCCAGCTTTTTTGAAACATGTTGCAGGCATCAAATTCCAAATGAGCTATTTTTTTTGCAAAAAATAACACAGTTTTCCAGTTCGAACATTAAATATCTTGTCTTTGCAGTCTGTTCAATTGAATATAGGTTGAAAAGGATTTGCAAATCATTGTATTCTGTTTTTATTCACGATTTACACAACGTGCCAACTTCACTTGTCTTGGGTTTTGCACTTGGAAAGCAGTTGTTTTTTGCAGTGTTACACTCTGCACACCTTTTAGCTGTGGAACTATGCTCTCCCACTACGTGCTAATGTGTCTATTAGCTGCGAAATGCGACACTATACGCTCACCGGCGACTATAGCCAAAGTTAGCGACTCCGCTATGTTTATTTTCGACCACTGTGCAGCTAGGTACGGTTGCCACGCCTACAAAACGTCCAAGTTTCACCAGGTTTGCACAACTTTATGCTCACTCATTCGGAGGATATTTATTTGACTGATACTAGCTTATTTTGAAAGTGTGAAGTCTTGCTCGGCGACCATCAGCGCAGCTGTGGTCATGTGTGACTAAACGCTAAAAGATGCTAAAGATAACTTTGTGTGTCAGCCTGCAACAACTATGCACACTATGACTCAGTGTCACCAGGCAGCTGCTTGTTGTTTCCATGACGACACAACGCGTGCCGGACAAAGAGACGTTTGGAGGATCTTTGCGACGTAATTAACACGTTTTTTGGTGTCATCTTTGGAAAGTGGAGCGTGTGAGATTTCAGTCCTCCATGCATGTGACAAATACGATCACTTGACATTCTTTCTAGCTTCTCCCACTTTTTGCTAATGAACATATAGCAGAGTATATTTCACCATTAAATGTAAATGTTTAATTGATTAATTTAAATGCATTTATATTGTCAATTAATAAGAATGAATTATTTTTTTTAATTTAAATAATTCTGAATTAATTAATACATTAAAATATATTAATTGTCAAATTATTTATATTTTATATTTATATTTTTTAATTAATAAGACTGAATTGTTATTTTAACTAAATTAAGTCTAAATGAATTAATACATTTAATTGTCAAATTAATTAATTTCAATACATTTATATTTTCGATTAAGAAGACTGAACTATTATTTTTGATTCAATTAATTAGAAATTAATTCATACTTTTAACATATATTTAATTGTCTTTAAATTGGTGTCATTTTATCATAATAAAGCCTCTGTAGCAACAAAGTTAATTCCGATAAAATCTTGATTTTCCTTGTTAATAATGACACTTTATTGATATTTTAGTTAATAAATATACATGTAAGTGTAAATTACACAAGTACTTATGACAAGTACTAATTCACTATTTAAAAAACGTTATTATCATATACTTATACATTATATTTTTTATTTATTTAGATATCATTGTATTGTGTGATGGACCCCTACTCTGTAGCAACTAATGAGGATCCATTTTGAAAAAATAAACATAACATTTAATTAATTGATACTTTTTTTACATCATTTATAAAATTGTTTGTATTTTTTTAAGTTATGAATTGTAAGTATATTAAATGAAAGCAAAAAAAGACATTTAATTTAAATACATTTATATTTTTTTATTAGTAACACTGAATTGTTATTTTAACTAAATTAATTCTAAATGAATTAATACATTTAAAATCTATTTAATTGTCAAATTAATTAATATTTTCAACTAATAAGACTGAATTATCATTTTTGATTAAATTCATTCTACAAAAATGTATACATTGAACACAGCATCAAGGGTTGGAATTGGGGGTTGAATCACCAAAAATGATTCCCGGGCGTGGCCACCGCTGCTGCCCACTGCTCCCCACTGCTCCCCACTGCTCCCCTCACCTCCCAGGGGGTGATCAAGGGTGATGGGTCAAATGCAGAGAATAATTTCGCCGCACCTAGTGTGTGTGTGACAATCATTGGTACTTTAACTTTTAACTTTAATATATTTAATTGTCTTTAAATTTGTGTCATTTTATTATAATAAAGCCTTCATAGCAACAAAGTTAATTCCAATAAAGTCTTCATTTTTCTTCATGTAAATGTTAATAATGAGACTTTATTAATTTAAAAATTACACAAGTACTTATTACAAGTACTAATTCACTATTTTAAAAAAAAAACGTTATTATCATATACATATACTTATCCTTTGATATTGAGTGTCTTTATAATTTTGAGATTTATTTAGATATTATTATATTGTGTGATGGACCCCATGAAGATTAGTGGCTACTGTGTAGAAACGAATGAGGATCCATTTTGACCAAATAAAGATAACATTTAAATTATTGATACTTTTTTTTACATCATTTATAATATTGTTGATATTTTTTTAAAGTTATGAATTGTAAGTATATTAAATTAAAGCAAGAAAATTCAATTAATAAGACTGAATTATTA
Organism: Nerophis lumbriciformis; assembly: GCF_033978685.3. NCBI lineage: Eukaryota > Metazoa > Chordata > Actinopteri > Syngnathiformes > Syngnathidae > Nerophis > Nerophis lumbriciformis. The sequence continues at coordinate 68,189,798 of NC_084549.2, read as the reverse complement.
TTTTTTATTTAATTTATTCTAAATTAATTAATACATTTAACATATATTTAATTGTCTTTAAATTGGTGTCATTTTATTATAATAAAACCTCCATAGCAACAAAGTATTAACTCCAATAAAGTCTTCATTTTTCTTCATGTACATGTTAATAATGAGACTTTATTGATATTTTAGTTAATAAATATACATGTAATTGTAAATTATTATAAACGTTATTATCATATACATATCCTTTGATATTGAGTGCCTTTATATTGGTGTCATTTTATTATAATAAAGCCTTCGTAGCAACAAAGTTAATTCCGATAAAGTCTTCATTTTTCTTCATGTACATGTTAATAATGAGACTTTATTGATTTAAAAATTACACAAGTACTTATTACAAGTACTAATTCACTATTTTAAAAAACGTTATTATCATATACATATACTTATCCTTTGATATTGAGTGTTTTTATAATTTTGAGATTTATTTAGATATTATTATATTGTGTGATGGACCCCATGAAGATTAGTGGCTACTGCGTAGCAACTAATGATGATCCATTTTGAACAAATAAACATAACATTTAAATTATTGATTATTTTTTATATAATTTATAATATTTTTGGTATTTTTTTTAAAGTTATGAATTGTAAGTATATTAAATGAAAGCAAGAAAATTCAATTATTAAGACTGAATTATTATTTTTTATTTAATTCATTCTAAATTAATTAATGCATTTAACATATATTAATTGTCTTTAAAATGGTGTCATTTTATTATAATAAAGCCTCCGTAGCAACAAAGTTAACTCCAATAAAGTCTTCATTTTTCTTCATGTACATGTTAATAATAAGATTTTATTGATATTTTAGTTAATAAATATACATGTAATTGTAAATTATTATAAACGTTATTATCATATACATATCCTTTGATATTGAGTGCCTTTATATTGGTGTCATTTTATTATAATAAAGCCTTCGTAGCAACAAAGTTAATTCCGATAAAGTCTTAATCTTTCTTCATGTACATTTTAACAATGAGACTTTATTGATTTAAAAATTACACAAGTACTTATTACAAGTACTAATTCACTATTTAAAAAAACGTTATTATCATATACATATACTTATCCTTTGATATTGAGTGTTTTTATAATTTTGAGATTTATTTAGATATTATTATATTGTGTGATGGACCCCATGAAGATTAGTGGCTACTGCGTAGCAACTAATGAGGATCCATTTTGAACAAATAAACATAACATTTAAATGATTGATTATTTTTTATATAATTTATAATATTTTTTTTATTTTTTTAAAGTTATGAATTGTAAGTATATTAAATGAAAGCAAGAAAATTCAATTATTAAGACTGAATTATTATTTTTTATTTAATTCATTCTAAATTAATTAATGCATTTAACATATATTTAATTGTCTTTAAATTGGTGTCATTTTATTATAATAAAGCCTCCGTAGCAACAAAGTTAACTCCAATAAAGTCTTCATTTTTCTTCATGTACATGTTAATAATGAGACTTTATTGATATTTTAGTTTATAAATATACATGTCATTGTAAATTATTATAAACGTTATTATCATATACATATCCTTTGATATTGAGTGCCTTTATATTGGTGTCATTTTATTATAATAAAGCCTTCGTAGCAACAAAGTTAATTCCGATAAAGTCTTCATCTTTCTTCATGTACATTTTAATAATGAGACTTTATTGATTTAAAAATTACACAAGTACTTATTACAAGTACTAATTCACTATTTAAAAAAACGTTATTATCATATACATATACTTATCCTTTGATATTGAGTGTTTTTATAATTTTGAGATTTATTTAGATATTATTATATTGTGTGATGGACCCCATGAAGATTAGTGGCTACTGCGTAGCAACTAATGAGGATCCATTTTGAACATATAAACATAACATTTAAATTATTGATTATGTTTTATATAATTTATAATATTTTTGGTATTTTTTTAAAGTTATGAATTGTGAGTATATTAAATGAAAGCAAGAAAATTCAATTAATAAGACTGAATTATTATTTTTGATTTAATTCATTCTAAATTAATTAATGCATTTAACATATATTTAATTGTCTTTAAATTGGTGTCATTTTATTATAATAAAGCCTCCGTAGCAACAAAGTTAACTCCAATAAAGTCTTCATTTTTCTTCATGTACATGTTAATAATGAGACTTTATTGATATTTTAGTTAATAAATATACATGTAATTGTAAATAATTATAAACGTTATTATCATATACATATCCTTTGATATTGAGTGCCTTTATAGTTTTGAGATTTATTTAGATATTATTGTATTGTGTGATGGACCCCATGAAGATTGGTGGCTATTGTGTAGCAACTAATGAGGATCCATTTTGAACAAATAAACATAACATTTAAATTATTGATACTTTTTTTTATCATTTATAATATTTTTTGTATTTTTTTAAAGCTATGAATTGTAAGTATATTAAATAAAACAAATAATTAAATTGAGCTTTTGTGCATGGGCTGTATCAAACACATGGTATGTCCAGACTTTGAGGACACCCTGTACATGTACAGTATACATATGATATATACAGTATAGGGTATATATAGCGTATAAATAGTGTATATATAGCGTAAGTGCGTGTGCCACGTTGGCCTTCGTGTTGCTCACATGTTGCAGGAGCTTGTGTAACATTTTTAACTTCCCAGTTTGCTCCAAAAGACTGACACCAGGAGAGGCGGGGTCTTGGGGGGTCGCCAGCGCCGCTGTGATTGGTCAGCACGCGTGTCATCGAAGCAGCCTCAGACGCTGATTGGTCAGTAAAAGTGTTCCTCTTTTGCCTTTTCAACTTTTGTGCTGTTGCTCCACGCCTCGGGTTCGACTCTGCGGCCGAAACTTCGCGTGTCCACCGGCTGGAGGGTTTGGGTCCGATCTGACGCCTCTCTTAAGTGGACTTGTTGTGTGAAAAGTTCGCTTAAAAAAAAAAGTTGTCCAAAGTGTCTCAGTTGGACAAAGGAAGATGGCAGACAACGAAGTGTCGTCCAGCACGTCTCTCTTCAGCGAGGGGGTCCACCATTACCAGGCCGAACCCGACGCCGAGCTGCCGCCGCCGGACCAGCCCAAGCAGGACTTGTTCAGCATGGATGACATCGTGGACCTGGTCGGCGGGGGCCAGGACGCCCTGGAGCGGCACATGGCCGAAGACACCGACCAGCACACCTTCTTACCGGACCCAGAACCACCGCAGGAAGAGCAGGACCAGCCGAGCCCGGACTCCAGCAGCAGCAGCAGGTCCGGTTCCCAGCACAGTCTCGTAGAGCCGGATAGGGCGGAGGACGATCCACAGGTTGGCCCGGAGAGCGACGCCCTCCCCGCGGCTCAAGCCCAGCAAGCAGCGCCATCCCCCGCAGAGGAAGCTCAGCTACCTGCGGACACACAAGCATCACCGGCTCCGGCATCTTGTGAGTATTCTAACGGCTGCACGATAACCCACCACGTATGTTAAAATCGGACTTTGTGGTAGTTTTTTGTTGTTGTTTTGAGCGAAAAGCGTCTGGAAATAAAATTAATGGACGTTCAATGTTCCAACAATGACGTCCGCCTGTGGACGTCTAGAGGCGGCTGCCTTTTGTGTGCTTCACAGCCGGTCCGTTGAAGCTCCTAAGTGGGCTTCGGTGGCTAAAAGCAACATTGCCACCCTCAATGTCGCCTAAATAGGATTTATTTCCATCATTTGTCCGCATTATGGTGACGATTGTTGGAGCCCTTTGGGGCCGGTTAGCCTGTTAGCTCGCGGCTAGTCGCGCTACCTTGACGGCGACAAGCTGCTTGCTGACACCGCCCATGTGCTCAGACGGCCTTAAAAGCACGTTCGGATTTAAATTATTGTTTTTTTTGGTATAATTTGTGGGCTTTAATTGTGCTTTTGAGGGTTGATGGTGTCTAATGCGGCCCACCTGTTTAGGCACAGGAAGATGATGTGCTGCATCATCGTGTCGTGTTACACCCCAGAGCCATAAATAATAATAACAATACTTCATATGTACACTTTAAATAACATATTTAGCCATAAAATGGCCTCATGTGCCATCTTCCACTGTCACTCCGAACGTGTTTTATCCGAAGAGCAGCCTCCATCTGCTCTTTGCCTCCGCCCGCTGCGTGCCTTCTGTTAGCTGTAGCATGATTCCTTTATCGGACACACCTTATCGCTCATTTCTTCACATATAAACGACATAAACTCGTATTAAGGCAAATGTTTATGTGATAAAAGTATTCCCTGTTGTATTAGGATCAAAAAGAGACGGGTGGGTCGGCGTGTTTGTTCGTCGTTTCCAGAGATCTTGTTGACGTTCGTCCACTAAACGGATCGTAGGTTATTGTATAACGTGGTAATCGAATTGTTTTAAGATTGTCACTGTGTTTTAATATTGGAACCGTGTTTGAATCGAATCGTTTCACTATTTTGATTATAATTGTTTTAAAACTGGGACTGCGTTGTTGACTAAAGACGTGGATCTGTCCGGTAATGGAAACCTGTTCTCAGATTACTTCCAACAACAAAAACATGTACTATGGTCGCCTCCCATCATCTCCACCCTGCTTGTAACCTGCCGCAATCCTTTTCTAGATGCTTCTTCTGGGCCCTGTGGGCTCCGGCCTGGTGTCCACACCTGTCGGGGCCCAGCTCCTGTTTCCCCAAATACCAGCCCCCCCAGCCCCAAAAGCAGCTATTGGGGAGAGAGAAGGCTTTCTTGTGATTTGTGTGTACTTGCTGAGTTTGTCTATGCTAAGTGAATGTGGTGACTTGGTGGTTTTCAGCATGGAGATGAGACGGATTGCATCCACAAGAGGCCTGCGGGCTGGAAGCAGTCTGCAGAGCGAGAGAGCGAGGCAGGGCGGGGCTGCCTGACTGAACAAAGACAAGATGCTCGGACACATTTAGGACGGACTTTGTCATCTCGTTGTGCTCTTTCATACGTTCACCCATCAAAGGCGTGACAGTGGCGCGTACGACGCGGTTATCAGATCATTCGACGAGCCGGATTAGCGTCCGTCTGATGTTTGAAATACCTGTCTGACAGCAACACTAGTCTCCGTGAAAGGAGCTTCTGCTACATCTGTCTTACGGACAAAATCAAATCTGTCACCTGCTGACGTGTTATTGGAGTGACTTAAAAACGTTAAGTCTTGAGCGTGTATTTGTTATACTAATTGCCGTCTTTTAAGCCTAGTCGTCACTGCAGATGTCATGGACGAAAAGAGTTCAAGGTAACAAGAAAGCCTTTTGAACTCTCATCAAGGCTAAAGAGTCATTTTGATTTCAATAAGAAAAAATATATTTATTATCTTCACCTCGGTCAGGTCAGTGACCCCGGATTTAAACTGGATGCGTAACGGCAGCAGAACTGCGCCGTCATGGCGGCAGACTTTTTCCGTTTTCATTAGAACCACATGGCAGTTATGGCTGCCATCAGAGGGTCACTTGTAACAGCGAATAATGTATGAATTTGCCTTTGGATTTCATTATTAATTGTATAAATTGTTTTAAGTAGACTGTCGATTTTACAGTAAAAACTTTACATTTACAAAATGTTACTGTAAAATAGTGTTTTTTCCGTCTTTTACAACATTTTACGGTAAAGGGAAAAACAGTACCACTGTTTTTTTGGGGGGGTGAGGGGGTTTACGGAAAAAGCTGACAGCATAGTTGCCAGAATTTTTGTGTTAAATTGACATTGGTTTTTACAACATTATATTGTTCATGGTAAAACAGTACAAGTTATTTTCTTATTCTGGTAACTTATCTGCCAGTTTTTGTACCGTAAAAACAAATGTACCGACTTTCCATTTACAGTAATACACCGTCAAAAACAACAATCGTAGATTTTACTGTCAAAAACGGGCAGCTCAGTCAACAGAATTTTAACGCAAAAAACAGTAGTTTTTTTTTCATTTACAGTAATATGCTGTAAAGAACAACATAAAATGTGTCAGTTTTATTAATTTGAGTGGTAGTTTGCTGTAAAGTTAAGTATTTTTATTTAGATAAAAACATGTTTGGAAAGTATGATAATATACTGTAATGTTTGTTGCAATATTGGATACTATTAAAGTGTAAAAGTTATGCAATTTCAAGCAGGAGATCTATTTTTTTCTGTCAAAATGAAAAAAATCAATTACATTTAGTGAGAGAATATTAAGTACTTTATTGACACATTTCCAGGTGTTTGTGGGCCAGATAAAATAATGTCGCGGGCCAGATCTGGCCCCCGGGCTTTTGAGTTTGACACCTCTAATTTAAGTCAATGTGTTCCGTTACGCATTTCTGTGCTAAATATACGCACAGATTCTACATTTGCCGGTTGCCGCAACACATCCGTTCAAGTTAGCCAAAATCTGCTAGTGTTGGACAGTAAGTTATGAACCAAGACAAAATAAATTATCCGGTTTACTTTCAAAATAAAATATTAAATCCCGTAAAAGTGGGCACTATTTCGCTGCACGACAGAGCCGCGACAGAACGAGGGTGGGGATAGCCAGACTCTGGATAGCGGCATCGTTACGCATCTGTTACGCATCCAGTGGAAATCCGGGGTAAGACCCTCGTGGCATCCTCCCCCCCTGTGGAAGTCTATTAAGTAGATTTTGTGTAATCCTGCAAACAAAAGCACAGTTCAGGATTCTCCTGTGAAAATATGTCCCCTGCAGGAGATCCACACCTTGCCAAGTAAAACCTCACCCACTTCCTGGTTCTGTTTGCTAGATACTTCTTTTGGTCTGTATTGTAAAATTTGGCTCTGTCCTCGTTAAAGCTCCTTAAGGCTTCCCAGTCTGATCCTGTGACTCCTACTGTGACACGTGTCGTTTCTTCGCCCTGTCACACACCTTGATTGACAGAAGGGTTAATTGTCCAGTGGCACCGACCCACATGGTTCTCTCGGGTCACGTACGTCCGTCAGTGCGTGTTTGCCAGCCAGTCAGGTGGATTATACGCAGCCCAGTGTTTGTGTGCTTGTTTTCTTGGTGTCCTGGTCACAGATGAGCGCAGATAAGCGCACCAATCTGTTTTTGTGTTTTTGTTACCGTGCCAACACAGCAGCTGACCGTCATGCCGCAGTCAGACGGACCTCCAAATGTGACAAGAACCGCCTCTTAATCTGTGGCAGAGTCCAGCTTTTAGCACCGTCACGGCCTGCCGAGCGCTTACTCGCGCTGTCATCATTGGATTTTACAGTCTGGGTGGAGGTGGTGTCCTTCTGAAAATATTATTAAATAAATACATCGACCTGAACTACAATCCTTTGTAACGGCAGAAATATACAACGTTTGTTGCACTGTTGGAACGTTCTGTTTTCCGATTCCCTTGATGACTGTATGACTAACTGTATAACTACATAAGCCAGACGTGTCCAAAGTCTGGCCTGGGCGCCATTTGCCCGCCCACAGAACTGTTCCATGGCTTATTCCAAACATGAAATTCAATTACCGGTAGGTTCAGACTAATAAATACAAATACAACAAAGGCTACAAGATATTGAATTGTTGATCACATTCATAGCTATTATACATAGCTATGTACAACTGGCTATCTAATAGCTAAATAGCTATCATACAAATAACACACAAACAAAGAAAACCTAACTCTTTTAAGTGTTGCTCACATTTGCTTTCCTTTATTTAGACTCGCCAAGTTGGTGCTTTTGGAGACACTCGTAACAGACATGTAAGAAATTCAAAATATCAAGATAATACTTAAATGGGAAATAATAAATAAACAAAGTAACCGCAAAGTCGTGGGAGCCGCTCTTCTCGTTCTTGTTTCCACAAATCTTGCACTCTTCCGCCCTTTTTGATTACCCCTCGAGGAACTCTGAAGAAACGTTTATCCTTTTCGCGATTTGACCGACTCGTTCGGCTGAAAACAACACAAGCGTAGGGCATTTTTTCTTTGAGAGGGGCTAAATGGCGCCTAGTACCTATTGAGAACGGAGCTAGCTTTATCACCACGCATATTTAATGAGCGGGGAGGCTTGAGCCGGACGTGATGTCAGTAAAATCCAAGCAATTGTTTTATCATGTCTTGACCTACTTTTAATAGATTTTTGCTCTTAATTAAACGGAAAGTTTACTATTAAAGTAGCCCCCACAAATATTTCATTTTACTTTAAGCGGAAAAAGTTGAAACACCCCTGACATGTTAAATATTTTCTATATGTGAGGACATTGACCCGAAAGGTTTAATATTTTCTGTACAGATGTGAGGGACATTGACCCTGACATGTATCAATGTTTGAGTGCTTTGGTGTGTTTAAAGTACAAAGCTTAACGTTGTCATTGGTTCCATCCTAGGTCCTTTTCATCGCTGGAAGCTAAACCTAGACAGCAGAGGTAACCGAAAATCTGATCAATCGTCTGTGATTGGCAGCCAACGATCAGGCTTTCCAATGTCCTAATCGCCAATGAGACGCATGATAGATTTTGATCATCGCGCTTGATTGCGGCTGATTTGATTGTCGGCCTTCCCAAGTCATTTAGAAGCCCAATCACAGCTTCCGGAAATTATGTACTTGTCATTTACACTTCCTGGCTTTGTGTTCCAAATTCCTCGGGGAGTTTCCAGCTTTTCTACTAACTTCACTGAAGCCCACAAAGCTGAGTTGTTTCTACAAAGAGACTTTTGGCTTCGGTATTTTAAGTCCACTGACTGAGCTGTGTTGAGGTCATGTTTGTGGAAAATGGAGCGTTTTTACATTTCTACCGCTCATGTTCACTTTGGAACAACGGAACTTTCAATGTTTCAGTTTGTGAGGAAGAAAGAAAGCCCGCGCATTCTTGTCTTTAATGTCATTTTGAGAATGTTATTCGCTCTACAAATGGAATCACTGGGCTTGTTTGTGTTGTGTGTGCTTCTCTTGTAACATTCTCACAGTGTTGGAATGTTTATTAGAAGCAGTCATTTAACCGAGAATACATTTCACTCTATCCCATGTTTTGTATTAAAAACAAACACAGATGTGTCTGTTCTTTAAAGAGATAGCAGCTGTTTTTGGACCACCTGTGAGTTAGCACAAATTACAATTTGATACCTAATTATTTTTTCGTTCTTAAAAGCTGACTGACGGCACGCTGCCATTCTGTCCTTTCTTCCGCAGATGTTCCTCCTCCTTCTCCTTCTAAAGCTCAGCCTCAGCCTCTGATGCAATTCCCTACAGGCAAGTTCTCTCTGCTGGCTTTGTTTTTCTGTCCTCTCCCCTGTTTGTGTCTCCACTGTAGTGTCTTCCCTGCTATGTGATACTGTCACTCAGCTTAAGTGGACAAAGTAACCCCCTGCATGCCACAAGTAGATTTGTCGTCCGTAGCATCCATTGCACGTGAGACGTTTGATTGTGTACCTCTGACACTGCACTGTATTGTGACTTGCAGAGTAGCATGGCAGTCTCACAAACTATAGGTAGATAATATTTCGATGTAGTGGTGAGGATTCTAAAAAACAGAAGAATCGCCACTTAACTGTTAGCATGGTTTATGATGCCAGACCTGGGTCAAGTATTCTCAAGTACCATAAAATATTCATCGAATACATATAGCTAGACATCTGACGAATGCTGGCCTGTCTTGACTGTGGCAGGTTGATGCCTAGGGGATAACTAGTTTTTAATTACAGAAACTGACAACCACTGTGGGATTTTTTTTTCAACACGGCTAACATTTACTGGGGCGTTTTCAGACAACTGACCCCTTTTTTCAACAGTCTGCCAGCCCCAGTCAAGCTTTCAGCAGCACTTGTTTTGCTTTTAGTAACTTCAACCCAGGTATGGTAGACTCTGTAAGGAATGGAGTTTGTCTTTTGATATGTGCTGTATTGCATTCTCCCTCCTTCCTCCCTCTCTACTCAAGAACTTGGGCAGAAGGGTGATGCCCCTGCTCCCATCTCTCCTCTCTCCCCTCTTCACTCTCCCGATTCCCTGGAAGAGCTCTCTTTGAGCGAAAGCCCCAACCAGCCCTCTCTCCTAGGACCTACTGGACTCTTGGGGCCCTTCTCCACGGAGGCCCCCGCTGGTCGTTCCAAGGAAATGTCCTGGGGTGAAGAAGAAAAGGACTCCGGTCGTAGTCAGAATAAGGATGATCAGTTAGCTGCTCCGTACCTGAGTTTAGGTAAAGACCCAGGGCCTCACAATCTATGTGAAGATAGTGGAGTTTCATTCTCACCTGATGAGAAACTAATTAGTTCAGATCGGTCTCTCACAGACCCCTCCCCTTTGACCACCTCAGTGGTTGTCGAGTCTCACATTGCCTCCTTTGACCCAACAGAGCACTGGGATTCGCCATTCCTAGCATCGCAAGACAACTCCAAGGTCTCCATGGATACCTTCTCCAAGAATGCAGACACCTTTGGCTCTGCCAGGTATGAGCCAGATCTGCATGGCAACCAGTCCGATGATGATGATGACGACGACTTGATGTACGAGGTGAAGAAGAAGAATAACCCGTTCGAGGGCTTTTCCCCACTGGCAGACAGTGGCTCCTATAAGTTAGAGGAATCCAAGTCTGACCAGAGAGCCACAACAGTGTCAGAACGTCCCACTCCAGATATTGTCCAGTACAGGCAAGCTGAAGAGCTCCAGGATAACCCACCATCGTTCTTAGATGAGAGCAAAATATTTGAGGGAGGGATGAAGCTCACTGACTCCCTCATGCAGCCAATCAGTCAGTTCTCGTCTGGTGTGCTAGAGGAAGATGAGGACGAAGAGGAGGAGTCTGGTCTTCCACCCTCACTTCCAGACATCCTGAAGTCTTCTCCGCTCAACCCTGACAAAATGGACTCTGGTTCTTCTGAGGGAAGTCCAGAGGAGCAGAGCCCCATTCTTGAACGTAGGATGATGGAGTCACCCAATCCCCCAATCAATCTGTCAGCCAACAACCCCTTTGCTCTCGATGCTAAAGTGTCTCTGCTAAAGGAGATGGCTGATGAGATGGAGGTCAAAGTGTCTGATAAACCAAAAGATGAAGACGTGAAAAGTTTTGGGGCATTTGATCTTGTCAAAGAGGCTGGGGAAACCTCGCCGTCATTCGTCAAAGAAGAGCAACCTGTCAAAATTGAACAGAAAGATTGGTTCTCAAGTCACGTTTCTCCCAAAGTGAACGAGAAGTTTGAGCCTCTCAACTTTGAAAGCAAGAAAGCCCCTGCTGAAGATTCGGATTCAGAGTCGCCAACAGCAGACTCTCTGTCTCCTGTCCTGGAAGCGATGGCCAAGAACCCTGCCAGCTTCCAGGTGGAGAAGAGCAACATTAAAATGGAGCTGGAGGACCCCGAGTTGGGTGAAGAGGTCTCTGAGCATGAGGTTTCATCTGAGGAATTCGAGTTTATCGAGAGACCACCCAAGGGAGTAATCGATGAGTTCCTTGAGGCATTAGACACTTCCAAGTTTGCATCCTCCAAGGCCCCCGAGATCCCCATGGATGAGGACCTGAGCTTTCAGCGCAAAGAGGTGTCTTCATTTTCTGTGTCTGCTCCAACAAAGATAATCCAGCCTGCTGGGAAGGCCGAAGAGGATGAAAGTCAGAGCTCGTACCGCCTTCTTAGCCAGTCCCCCCAGAAGAGCAAAGCGGAGCTGGAGAAAGTCGCTCATCAGGAACCACCATCCCAAACTCCATTGGTCTATTCCACTTTCTCTAAGCCAGAAGAGGTCGCTAAGAAGAGTGCGGAAGGCGGAAAACTGTTCAAGATGCCAAACTTGAACCTCACAGCAGGTAAACAAAAGCATGGAAACCATCCCTCGCACTTCCTCCGTTTTCATTGGCCTCATCGACCTCATTTCCATCGTCACCCTTTTGTTCTTCCCGTTTTCTTTCAACCATCAACAACCACCACCCTCTCCCTGGTGCTACCTAGTTCTTCGCATCCAACCTTTGCCTGCGTCTTCTTTGACATTTTAACCCTCAACTGAATGTTTGGCTCCCCTAAATATCTGCTTTGAGTTTCTTTATTCTCTGGAAATAACCTGGAATGTTAATGTGAAACCAAACACTCACTGACATGTAGGCCAAGCTAGGAGCCCCGCACCTTCTTAGTGGACCTACAGTCGTCCTGGTGGTTTACCGGCGTTTCTTTACTGCCAACATTAGGTTAAATTGTGAGGAGAGAATAATATAATTTGACTGTATTAGCTTTGCTCTGCCCTTGAACCTCCAACAATCCCTCTAATTATTTTTTGTTGAAGATCGTAAATAACGACAATTCATAAATTAAGAAACTCTTAGTGTTGAGTGTAATCCACATCAACTCTATACTGAAAGAAGTAAGTTGTATTTGTAACAATGCTAAGGTTTGACTTAAATGCCTTATTTGGTACCATGGACTTCAAATAGAACATGTGAAAGATGGAGGGATCAAGTGTTAGAGGATCCTTTTCCAGGTCAAACTTCACCACACATGTCCTTACTATTTTTTAGGTGATTCAGTTTAACATTTAAACTTGTAGTCCAGATACCACTTTTTGACTTTCGATACCATATCAGCAGAAAAGGAATCATACATACTTTTGTTTAATAGTGTGGAATGTTAGAAAAGGTTCGATACAGAGAACGGTGTTAGGTATGAAAACGCTAACCTATTTATTATTAATCATTTGGACTGGACTTCTGCTGTCTTTGAGTTGAAGTGGGATGGTAATTGTTTATTTTGGTGACACCGAGTGGTCACAAGAATCCATGAATGCGGTCACGTTTGTTACTGGATACTTTCTGCTACACTTCTGCCTTGGAAACTTGTGTGTAAGCAATATACATCTAGAATTATTTGATACTTGTTTATATTGACAAATGTGATGTCTAATTGTTCAATGATTATTACCTTTGTCTGTCTAGCTCGTTTGCTATTGTGTGCTTAGCTGTTGTGTAGCTGTGAGCTCCCAATAGCCTATAGCCTAGCATGTTTACCTTGTAGTAAATGACTATAGTGAAATGGAAGAAAAGGCCAATCTTGTGTGCTTATTGTAGGACATTTAGATGTTAATTAGGTTGGTGCAAGTAAAGACGCGGCAGGACTGCTGGTATCGCACATGATGTCACACACAAGTAAACACGCTGCTGGACTGCTTGTATCACACACAAGTACACACGCTGCGGGCCTGCTGATATCACACATGATGTCACACACAAGTAAACACGCTTCGGGACGGCTTGTATCGCACATGATGTCACGCACAAGTAAACACGCTGCTGGCCTGCTTGTATCACACATGATATTACACACAAGTAAACACGCTGCTGGACTGCTTGTATCGCACATGATATTACACACAAGTAAACACGCTTCGGGACTGCTTGTATCGCACATGATGTCACACACAAGTGAACAGGCTGCTGGACTGCTTGTATCGCACATGATATTACACACAAGTACACACGCTGCGGGAGTGCTGATATCACACATGATGTCACACACAAGTAAACACGCTGCGGGACTGCTTGTATCGCACATGATGTCACGCACACGTAAACACGCTGCTGGACTACTTGTATCGCACATAATATTACACACAAGTACACACGCTGCGGGACTGCTGATATCACATATGATGTCACACACAAGTAAACATGCTGCGGGACTGCGTTTATCGCACATTATGTCACACACAAGTAAACATGCTGCGGGACTGCTTGTATCGCACATGATGTCACACACAGGTACACATATTGCGGGACTGCTTGTATCGCACATGATATCACACACAAGTAAACACGCTGCGGGGCTGCTCGTATCGCACATGATGTCACACACAAGTAAACGCGCTGCGGGACTGCTTGTATCGCACATGATGTCACACACAAGTACACATATTGCGGGACTGCTTGTATCGCACATGATATCACACACAAGTAAACACGCTGCGGGGATGCTCGTATCACACATGATATCACACATTTTACATGCAAACACATATCATCCAAAATAATTTTTTGTAGGAATTTTTTCTCAACGATATATTGACCTACAAATTATTGCCGATAAACGATATTATTGCCATTATTTATTTTTTTTTAGACCAAAATAACCACTGATGTAATGATTATACATAATAATAATAATAATAATGGAAGTATACTATTTCAAATGCAATTAACTTGTATTTCTCGTATATTTCAACATTCTAATTTAAATCTAAACTTTTAAATACCAAGTTAAATAAAACAAATAAATAATAAAAATAAAATATACCTGTCTGTAAGCAACAATTGATGTGTTAAGGAGGGGTTGGGGGACCCTCAAATATACACAACCAAAACAATAAATAAAATGGCTAAATAAAGTTATTGTGACCAAAAGGATCATAGTTATTATTATTGTTGTCCTGTTGAATGTGCTCAAAAAGTACTTATATATACACACACACACAATAAAATCCTTTAACCAAGTTTCAAAATAAAAAAACAAAATATGCTTTCTTGGTAGAGGAAACACTAAAGATGGTTCTAGCTTTATAAGAGCCATATTATTTATTTGTGTGTTTTAAATATGTTTATCTTCTTCCATCCTAAATTGTAAGGGGTGATAAGTTTATCTTCCGGTGTGTGTGACGTCACGTAGCATCACTTCCGGTCATACTTGCCAACCTTGAGACCTCCGATTTCGGGAGGTGGGGGGCCTGGTCGGGGGTGGGGCGGGGGCGTGGTTGGGGGCGTGGTTAAGATATATATATATATATATATATATAAGAAATACTTGACTTTCAGTGAATTCTAGCTATATATATATATAAATAAAATAAATACTTGAATTTCAGTGTTCATTTACAAACTACAACTCACAAACACTTTAGAGTTAGGCTCCACCATCAGAATGTGTACTTAAACTTATAAAGATCACATGGATATTATTCAGTGAGTTGATTCACCAAAACTAACCTGTTATACAGGAGGAAAAAGCACACAGGACGTTTCAATTGTTCACAGACTGGTCGCGCTCATCAGAATGACAAGCCACTTCCGGTCTGTAGGTGATAGCATTCAATTGGGAAGAAACGCCCTACTGCCCCCTACTGACCAATGTGAATACTGATAAATGTGTAATGACAGCTCCAAAAACGAATTCAAACCACAAAATAAAATAAATAAATCAACACAAAAATGTGACACATTATGGGTGGGTCACATATGCATGTACAGTAGATGGCAGTATTGTCCTGTTTAAAAGTGTCACAACATTGCTGTTTACGGCAGACGAACTGCTTTACGGTAGACACTGTTGTTGTGTGTTGTCAACACGTCACTCAGGTCCGCCTGAATTTCGGGAGTTTTTCGGGAGAAAATTTGTCCCGGGAGGTTTTCGGGCGAGGCGCTGAATTTCGGGAGTCTCCCGGAAAATCCGGGAGGGTTGGCAAGTATGCTTCCGGTTGACCGGCGTTCCTGTCAGTCTATTTCAACTTGTTGACTTTATCGATCACTTTGTGCAAAAACAGCACATCCTTTATGTCTAATGTGAATACTGTCACTCTCTTAATTAGACAGTAATGTGTTTCCACATGTTTAGATTGGGGAATGACGTTTCGTAACGGGGAAATTGGTCAACATGTTAGCATTTAAGCGGTTATGAATGACGATTTTTTTCGACCATTTTATTGGAATATGGTCATAAAAAGAGTGACCGCTCTTGCAAACCGTCTCTCTCACCAAACACGCACTTTTATAAAAACAAACATCGATATTAATGTACGACACACCTCACAAAGAGTCCAAGACACCTAATGATGGACAAGATGATTCACTCCCTTCTTTTCAGTCCGCTACAACACAAACCCGCCAGCTGCTAAAACCGATGAAAATCGTGAATGCTCTTCAGGCATGCACATGGTGATTTATCGACACTGGGAAACTTGCCGACTTAATGTTTAATTATCGTCGGTTAATTGCAGACCTGGTCAAATTAAGCTTTTCAATCTGGCCCGCCGGACATTCCCAAATATATATTTTTTTATCTTTAAGATCGAAACTGCAGCCGCCATTATGATGTGTAGTGACATTTTCTAATGACCGTAAGTCTTGAACTATACAAAGTATTTCAATGGTTGGAATCTGTGCTTTTGCATGATATACTAGTTACTATGGTCATCTAATTAGTTGGTATGGTCATCTAATTAGGGACGGCGTGGCGAAGTTGGTAGAGTGGCCGTGCCAGCAATCGGAGGGTTGCTGGTTACTGGGGTTCAATCCCTACCTTCTACCATCCGAGTCACGTCCGTTGTGTCCTTGGGCAAGACATTTCACCCCTTGCTCCTGATGGCTGCTGGTTAGCGCCTTGCATGGCAGCTCCCGCCATCAGTGTGTGAATGTGTGTGTGAATGGGTGAATGTGGAAATACTGTCAAAGCGCTTTGAGTACCTTGAAAGTAGAAAAGCGCTATACAAGTATAACCTATTTATCATTTATTTATTTATTTACTAATGTAATCTAAGTCAGAGCAGCTCAGGGAGCGTTTCCACAGAGTGTTTCCAGAGTGGCCGGCCTAAAATGCGGGTGTCAGGGACAGACACGGAAGGTGATTTTTACAACAAAGTTCTAAAACTTGGGAATGTATCAGATTGTAGATATTTATTTTTTATTTTTAACCCTTCGCATTCATATTTAGTTTTTTTTTGTATTTTTGTTGCGTTTCGCTTGATTGTAAGGGTTAGGGTTAAGTAGTGTGACATTCATATGTTGTCAATATTCAGTGTTTTATCGTTCATAGTTAATATTGTAAATCCCACATTCTGTATTTTCATGTACATTCTTCTGGGTGTCTCATTCAGTAAAAAAAATGTAAAATTCCATTACGTTTAAGGCGGTCTGTCATAACATTTTTAGCATTCAATCAGACATTATTGTGAGCTTTTGTATTGGTGTTCCTAAAAATAGATATGCCGGCGCCCAGACACATTTTTTTCTCTACATTTGGCCCCTCGAGTCAAAATAATTGCCCAGGCCTGGTTAATTGACTTATTGATTATCGGCCCAGGCCTATTGGACAGATATCACTATGGTCATTGTCATCTCAGGGCATTCAATTGATCGCAACTGGACTTTTTGGTTTGTATGAGAAGACGTTTGGCCTTTCATCTGAGTAGACTTCATCAGTTCATGCTCATAGACTTAGCTTGCTCAGATCTGGTCTTGACCAAAATGTCAGTGGTAGTTTCATATTGTTCCCTCTACCGGACTGAGACAAGTTTTCACAGGACTAAAGACATGTTCTCCTTCTTTAGAACGAGCCCAGCCCTAAGCAACCGCATCTTATCTGTATTGGAATTAGGTGACTCAGCTGCATCCTGACCGAGGACGTGATAGTTGTCAGCAAACTTCTATAGAAGGGAATCAGGCTTGCATATTTGCGTGTTGCTAATTAAAGCCTCCTCCCTGCATTGCGACGCTGGCAGCCCCCCTGAAGATTTTGTGGAAGGAAGTCAGCCAACAAGCTGGTGCGAGTAGCCCTCATCTTGTGTGTCTTAAGTGTGTGCAAGGCCATTGTTTGCCCTAGGGCAACGTGCATGGTTTTAGTGCCGTGCTAGACCATGAGTGCATGAAGCTGGTCCACATCAGGCTGAAAAGTCACAGCGGGAAGACAGACGTTGTACTTTGACACAATGGACTCTTTCGCCAGACTTGTAACATTATTGTAGCTGTTTGGCAAGAGAGCCAGTAAATCATCACAGGATGATGACATCATTCACCAGAGGAGTGGAAGTTCTGCAGAACCTTCTGGAGCACAGGTGTCAAACTCAAGCCTTCATTTTATTTGACCCTCAAAAGCCTGGAAATAATATGTATCAATAAAGTACTATAGCATTTCTTAACCAAATTTATTCTTTCTTTGTATTTTGGGAGAAAAGAAAAAATGCACTCCATGTAATCTCAAATTACATAAATGTCAACGTAATTATTGTCTAATTATGCAAAAATATATTATATATTCAAATAATTTTTTAGATATAAATAAATTCTAATAATAATGATTCCAAAGCAAGGTATCCATCAAATTTTGCAATGTAAAAGTAGCAATAGATTTCATGGTAGAATTGTGAAATTTACTGTGGTTTTTACAGCATTTTTCTCTAAATGAAAAAAAACTGTACTTTTTTTATTGTAATAAACTGGTGCCGTTTTGGCATTTACAGTAATACACCGAAAAATCCACAGTTTGCGGTACATTTTTGGTAAAACAAAACAAACAAACTGGCAGCTTAGATGCCAAAATTTTACTGTACTGTAAAATTGCATTTTTTTTTAAATTTACAGTTAAAAAAAACATGTTCATTTTACAGTGAAATTCTGGCAACTGAGCTGCCTTTTTGTTACCATAAAAACAGCGGTACTGTTTTTCCATTTACTGTAATATACACTAAATTGTAAGGTGAAACTATTGCAATTAACCCTATTTTTTTTACATTTTAATTTAAAAAAAAATCTAATAAAATGCATAAAAATTGTGTAATTAAAAATTGTGTAATAATAGTATTCACTGTTAGAAGCTGCCCTCTGGGGCCAAACATAACTGCGATGTGGCCCTCAGTGAAAACGACTTTGACACCTGTGTTCTGGAGGGTTTAACCAGGTGAAGAGCTCATGAAGTAGAGATGCGCGGATAGGCAATTATTTCATCCGCAACCGCATCAGAAAGTCGTCAACCACCCGATCTAACATTTGATCAGAACCGCATCCGCCCGCCATCCGCCCGCACCCGGCCGTTGTTATATATCTAATATAGACGGTGCAAGGCATTAGTGAGGTTATAAAGCTTTTGCCTGTTAAAGAAAGGAGACTGATCCAATGCAGCACCGACATTCGCGTGCCACGCTGTCACGACCCAGACGCACACCAGTGCGCAATCATATGGGAGCCGCGCTGAGCGCACCTCCAAGCGCGTCTCGCTGCCGGCGACGGCCGGGTATATGGGCCCGACGCTCCAGCGCCATCCATTTTCAGGGCCAGTTGATTCGGCAGGTGGGTTGTTACACACTCCTTAGCGGCTTCCAACTTCCATGGCCACCGTCCTAGCTGCTGTCTATATCAACCAGGGTGAGCCCCACCCCTTTCGTGAGCGCACTGCGCGCGGAGTGACCCCTGTTACGCGCCCCCGGCAACAGGGGTGGCGGGCAGGTAAGCTGCGCGGGCGGAGCGCACGGAGTGACCCCTGTTACGAGCCCCCGGCCACGGGGGTGGCGGGCAGGTAAGCTGCTTACCTGCTGCGCGTGACGCCGGCCGCGGCGAAGGCGGACAAGGCGGGGTGTCGGTGCGGTGGGCGCGGTGGTGACCCTGGACGTGCGTCGGGCCCTTCTCGCGGATCGCCTCAGCTACGGCTCCCGGTGGGGCCCTCTCGGGGGAAGGGGCCTCGGTCCCGGACCCCGGCGAGGCGTCCCTTCTCCGCTCCGTAAAAGTGTCCATCTCTTTTTTTTTTTTTCTTCTGTTGTGGCATATGCAGCAGGTGCCTGCTCGTTTTTCGTATGTGGGTAACAACATTTAACTATGTATATATATTTCCGAATTGGTTTAACTGCCACCCGCCTGAATCTATTTAAAATCTAATTTTTTTTAATTTCAATCACCCGACCCGACCCGCGGATAAAATCAAATTTTTTTTAATTTCATCCGCCCGATCCGCGGATAATCCGCGGACTCCGCGGTTGTGCCCGCAAACTGCGCATCTCTATCATGAAGGAAAGAGTTGGAAAAGAGCCTGATTGGGTTCACTTTTAGAGAAGCCTCTTTCAGGACACTGCTCCCCTCTGGTGGACTTAGTGTGTTACTACAACGACCTACTGACTTATGTAAACACAGTCCTCAAAGAGTGGGCCAGGCCCCCCTGAGGGGCGCTTGTGACCTTGGGGGACATGATTTTATGATGAAGCGTATGTAGCACTTGGCTTCACTGTAACATGTACTGCATGCAATCGCATAGCATCTTATTCAATATTATCTAATGTAACAAATATATTATCATACACTACAAACATTTAAAAATAAAACTTCAAATATCTGCTTGTGTATGAATCTATAATAATATTGTTCATGTTAATAAGGTAAAGTTAGTTGTATTTTTATAAATTCAGGCAGGAAAGTGTTTCCTTATAATGTAACAAACATATTACACAATACACCTTTTTTTGTTCAAATAAAAATAAATAAAATACGATTGACTTGATTTCAAAGCACGTTATCCATTAAATTCTATATTGTAAAAATTACATGAAATTTTACAGTAAAGGAAAAAAAAAAATTGGCTGCTCAGTCCCCAGAATTTTACCGTTAAAATGTTTTTATTTTTTTCTATTTACAGTAATAAACCGCAAAAATAACCATATATTTTACAGTTTAAAAAAACTGTCCGCTCAGTCGCCAGAATTTTACCGGAAAAACAGGGTTTCCGCAGGTCATTATAATACAGATGTCTGGAGACATAAAAAAAAAATCGCACATATCGCACTCGTAAACGAGCTGCAGGACTGCTTATATTGCACAGGATATCACACACAAACACGCTGCGGGACTGCTTGTCTCGCACAATTATGCCGCACACAAGTAAACACGCCGCAGGACTACTTATATTGCACATGACATCACACAAGTAAACACGCTGCAGGACTGCTTGTATCGCACATGACATCACACACAAGTAAATACGCTGCAGTACTGCTTGTATCGCACATGATATCACACACGCGTAAACATGCTGCGGTACTGCTTGTATTGGATATGATATCGCACACAATTAAACACTGCAGGACCGTTTGTATCGCACATGATATCACACACAAGTAAACACGCTGCAGGATTGCTTGTATCGCACATGAAATCACACACAAGTAAACACGCTGCAGTACTGCTAGTATCGTATATGATATCACACACAAGTAAATACGCTGCAGTACTGCTTGTATTGCACATGATATCACACACAAGTAAACACGCTGCGGTACTGCTTGTATCGGATATGATATCACACACAAATAAACACGCTGCAGGACTACTTATATCGCACATGACATCACACAAGTAAACACGCTGCAGGACTGCTTGTATCGCACATGACATCACACACAAGTAAATACGCCGCAGTACTGCTTGTATCGCACATGATATCACACACACGTAAACACGCTGCAGTACTGCTTGTATCGGATATGATAAACACTCTGCAGGACCGCTTGTATCGCGCATGATATCACACACAAGTAAACACGCTGCAGGATTGCTTGTATCGCACATTTTTCTTGCAAGCACATATCATCCATACCTGTGTTGTTTTTTTTATATGATACTAGACAGATATCACTATGTCATTGGAACACCCCTGATTTAATCCACATTGAGGAAGTTGACTGCTTGTAGTTGCTTTATGCTAGGGTTCTTCAACTACATCATGAAGAGGGCCGCAGTTTCAAGAGCCCAAGGGCTCAGGGGCCGGACATGGAGAAAGTGCCTCCGCGGGATATATTCCTTTGAGACAGCGTTTACTTACTTACAAAGTAAACACATCGGCTTTCATGCCGCACTGTCAATAAATTAATTATTCTGCCCTCACTATTTTCCAGCGCGTGCAGCTAGACAGATAGTTAACAGCATAAAGAAACAGAAGCCCCGGAAGTTTTGTTGAGGATTGGTGTTCCTTCTTTTGAAATATTTCTCCTTCCTCAGTTTTTAGTTCTTTACATTTCTTCCTTCGTTTAGGTTTGTAAGAGTGCAAATATAAACATAAAATTAACACGACAAAAGTATAACGTTCATTGTGTATTTTTACATAAATAAAATATAAATTAATCAACATTCACATCAAACATTGTGACTCATCACAATTAAAACGTCTACTGGTCAAATGTAGCGCTGCATGTTTTAAACTACCTTTTATCGCCGGAGTTAATTGTCAGGTTCAAACACTGATGACATCTATTAAACAAGACAAGAAGCAAAGAATTAAACAGACAGAATTCAATTTGGCTCAGTGAGGAGAAACGTGTACATCTGTACCCTTGTACAGTGTCATCACGCTCTGCCAAAAGATTGCACGCCTCCTTCTTTTATTTGGACCTTCCCTGACCACATGGCAACAGCTGCTTCCAAAGGGACGGGGTCGTAAACAGCCATCACCTTTGATTAAAACAGTTCAATAGAAAAGGTCGGTTCACAAAAGAGGTCGTAAAAGAGTTCAAAAAAGAGGTTCGTAAAAGAGTTCAAAAAAGCGGTGCCTGGAGGGGAGTCAGGCCCTGCTTCCTCTCCGCTTTGTAGTTCTTGGGTCACGACAATATCTTTCTGTTGATTACAATACATTAAAGAAACAGAACACCATCATGTTGCTTCCCATCCTACACAGGGGAGTTTTCTAAGCCTTCTTCTTGGTAGGTTCAAAGACATGTGTTTTCTTCTCACTGGGAACTCATTGAAACACAAAGTTTTTGTGATAACTTAGATAAAATTATTCTAACATCAGTATCCGACAAAAGTCAGCAAATTCAACACAAAACAAACTACATATATTTATGTACAATATCTTACTAACAAAGATTTGACCAAGTTTCGTGATGAAGTTTACACATGTGGATTTCTACCGTTGTTGCAGCTTGTCAGGGAACAATGCGTCCGTCTCTTAAAAGGTCCGACGGGAAACAATGACTCGAGCACTTGCTAGGTGGCAGAACATTCACACTTTTGTTGTTCAAAGTCGGATTTTGGCTATTTAATGAAATTTGTTCCCGGGTTGAATGAGTAGTCCGACTGTCTTCTGCTGACACATATGCCTCGAATACTGCATGCATGATCAACCCTGGTTTGAATGGTTCCGTCCAGCCTATTTGGGCGAGGTCCGTCGGGCCGGATGTGTCCAGGTTCTTGATGAAAATGTCAGTGCTAGTTTCATATTGTTCCCTTTACTGGACTGAGAGAAGTTTTCACAGGAATAAAGACATGTTCTCCTTCTTTAGAACTTGTCCAGCCGTAAGCAACTGCATCTTGTCTGTACTGGAATAAGGTGACTCAGCTGCGTCCTGGCCGAGGATGTGATAGTTGTCAGCAAACTTCCATAGAAGTGAATCAGGCTTGCATATTTGCGTGTTGCTAATTAAAGCCTCCTCCCTGCATTGCGACGCTGGCAGCACCCCTGAAGATTCTGTGGAAGAAAGTCAGCCAACAAGTCAGCCTTCACATCACGTCCTCATCTTGTCTAAGTGTGTGCAAGGCCAGTGTTGATTAAGGACAAGGTGCGTGGTTTTAGTGCCGTGCTAGACCATGAGTGCATGAAGCTGGTCCACATCGGGGTGAAAAGTCACGGCGGGAAGACAGACTTTGTACTTTGACGCAATGGACTCTTTCGCCAGGCTTGTTTTGATTGAGACTTTTATTAGTAGGTTGCACAGTGAAGTACATATTCTGTACACTTGACCACTAAATGGTAACACCCGAATAAGTTTTTCAACTTGTTTAAGTCGGGGTCCACTTTGATTCATGATACAGATATATACTATCATCATAATACAGTCATCACACAAGATCATCACATTGAATTATTTACATTATTTATAATCCGGGGCGTTGGGTTTGGTTGTTATCATCATCAGTCATCAACAATTGAGAACAGAGAAATGGATATTGGAACAGTGTAGATCTGACTTGGTAGGATATGGACAGCAAGTAGTGGGCAGAGAGAGAGAGAGAGAGAGATCGATCGGAAGGCATAAGAAAAAGTATCTGCATTTGATTGTTTACATTTGATTATTAACAATCCAGGGAGGGTGTTAGTTTAGGGTTGTAGCTGCCTGGAGGTGAACTTTTATTGCGGTTTTGAAGGAGGATAGAGATGCACTTTCTTTTATACCTGTTGGGAGCGCATTTCACATTGATGTGGCATAGAAAGAGAATGAGTTAAGACCTTTGTTAGTTCGGAATCTGGGTTTAACGTGGTTAGTGGAGCTCCCCCTGGTGTTGTGGTTATGGTAGTAGTTTGACGTGTACTTCGGTATCAGGGAGGTGTAGCGGTAACATTGTAGCTGTAAGAGCCAGTAAATCATCACAGCATGATGACATCATTCACCAGGAAAGTGGAAGTTCTGCAGAACCTTCAGGTGAAGAGCTCATTAAGGACTGAAGAGTTGAAAAGAGCCTGATTGGGATCACTTTTAGTGAAGCCTCTTTCAGGACGCTGCTGCCCTCCGGTGCGCTTAATATGTTACTACAACAAGCCACTGTCTTACTCATGCTAAAGGAACACACAGGATGTACAGTAGGTCTGTCCTTAAAAGGTCAAGTCATTTACACCAGTGGTCCCCAACCACCGGGCCGAGGCCCGGTACCGGTCTGTGGATCGATTGGTACCGGGCCGCACAAGACATTAAAAAAAAAAAAATAAATTGATATTTTTTTTATTTTTTATTAAATCAACATAAAAAACACAAGATACACTTACAATTGGTGCAGCAACCCAAAAAAACTCCATTTACACTCATTCACACAAAAGGGTTGTTTCTTTCTGTTATTAATTTTTCTGGTTCCTACATTATATATCAATATACTGTATATCAATACAGTCTGCAGGGATACAGTCCGTAAGCACGCATGATTGTATTTTTTTTTATGACAAAAAATATTAAATAAAAAATACCATAGCCATAGCATGTTTTGGCGCATTCACACAATAAACACCTACAATATGATATATTATCACTAGAGATGTCCGATAATGGCTTTTTTGCCGATATCCAATATTCTGATGTTGTCCAACTCTTAATTACCGATTCCGATATCAACTGATACCGACATATACAGTCGTGGAATTAACACATTATTATGCCTAATTTTGTTGTGATGCCCCGCTGGATGCATTAAACAATGTAACAAGGTTATGGAAAAAAATGCCAATATGGCACTGCCATATTTATTATTGAAGTCACAAAGTGCATTATTTTTTTTAACATGCCTCAAAACAGCAGCTTGGACTTTGGGACATGCTCTCCCTGAGAGAGCATGAGGAGGTTGAGGTGGGCAGGGTTGGGGGTAGCGGGGGGTGTATATTGTAGCGTCCCGGAAGAGTTAGTGCTGCTTCTGAGTATTTGTTCTGTTGTGTTTATGTTGTGTTACGGTGCGGATGTTCTCCCGAAATGTGTATGTCATTCTTGTTTGGTGTGGGTTCACAAATATGGCGCATATTTGTAACAGTGTTAAAGTTGTTTATACGGCCACCCTCAGTGTGACCTGTATGGCTGTTGACCAAGTATGATTTGCATTCACTTGTGTGTGTAAAAGCCGTAGATAATATGTGATTGGGCCGGCACGCAAAGGCAGTGCCTTTTAAGGTTTATTGGCGCTCTGTACTTCTCCCTGCGTACCGATAATTTCCGATATTACATTTTAAAGCATTTATCGGCCGATAATATCGGCAGTCCGCTATTATCGGACATCTCTAATTGACATACTTTCTATAGTTCAAGTATTACGGTCATTTAAAAACAACACTGCACATCATAATGGCGGCTCCAGTTTTAATGTTGAAGGTTTAGAAAATGGATGGATGGGTCTAAAGAAATGTATGTAGAACGTCCGGCGGGCCGGATTGAAAATCTTAATGCGCCGCATGTGACCCGTGGGCCATATTTTGCCCAGGTCTGACCTAAAGAGTCCAAAGGTGTGGATCAGCAGGTCAGGGAGCATGGAGGGCAGCAAGATGATAAGTCAAAGGTGTGGCAACGCCTTTTGTAATGTTGCTGCGTCAGAGCGCTGATGGCAGACGGTCAGCTGACTGCTGCAACACCCCCTCCTCTTCGTCCTCCTCCTCCTTCCTCTTCGTCCTTCCTGCCAGTGCAGTGTTGGCGAGCGTGCGCGTGGAATGTGTGCTTGTGATCGTCCGCCATGGACAAGACCTGTGTGGACTCAAGCAAAGCTGCGTGGAGGCAGCAGGGTACGCCTCCGTCTTTATTCCTTTCTATCTGGCCATGATGAAGACATGTTTGTTTGCTGCGTGAGCTGAGCGGGACAGCGTCCTCGCCATGATGTGCCTCCATGGACGTGGAAGACAGCTCCGAGTAGTTTTAGTCCAGTCGCTTCTCCTTTTTCAGATAAAACTCATTATTAACGGGTTTGGTCTTCATCTATTCCTGTTTGTGCAATGTGCTGCGTGTTCCAGCGCAGGACCTTTGGACACGCTGCAGCTGTGTCCAAAGGTGGATCGCAGGGATGGAGGAAATGATCACTGATTGGCTGGAAGGACAGAAATATGCTAATGATGATCAAATAACACTTGAGCCTCCGTTTGCTTGAGTTTGATGCTGGAGGAGTTGACCACTTTGCTCATAATCTAAGTCTAAAACTTGTCACAAAAAGTCTGTCTCAGTCGGTGCACTTACACACTTGTATACTTGTGTCTATGTGTACTTACACTTAGTCTATTAAGTGTGTATGTGTTATACTTGTGTACTTACACTTAGTCTATTAAGTGTGTATGTGTTACACTTGTGTACTTACACTTAGCCTATTAAGTGTATGTGTTATACTTGTGTACTTACACCTAGTCTATTAAGTGTGTATGTGTTATACCTGTGTACTTACACTTAGTCTATTAAGTGTGTATGTGTTATACTTACACCTAGTCTAAATAGACTAATTGTTAGTATACAAGTGTAACACACACACTCAGGGGCGCCGCTAGGGATTTTGGGCCCCATGAAAATAATCTTTACAGGGCCCCCAACACAGTGTCATTATTTTTTCTGTATTATAATTTCATCATCATTAGGGGCCTCTCTGGGCCCCCCTCCATCATGGGCCCCTAGAATCCGTCTCCTTTACCCCCCCCCCTTTTCGGCGCCCCTGCACACACTTAATAGACTAAGTGGTAGTTCACAAGTGTAACACATACACACTTAATAAACAACGTGTTAGTACACCAGTATAACACGTACACAAATATAACACACACACTTAATAGACTCGGTGTAAGTACACAAGTATAACACATTCACACTTAATAGACCAAGTGTAAGTACACAAGTATAACACATACACTTAATAGACTAAGTGTAAGTACACAAGTATAACACATTCACACTTAATAGACCAAGTGTAAATACACAAGTATAACACATACACTTAATAGACTAAGTGTAAGTACACAAGTATAACACATACACACTTAATAGACTAAGTGTAAACACATACACACTTAATAGACTAAGTGTAAGTACACAAGTATAACACATACACACTTAATAGTGTGTATGTTACTCTTGTGTACTTACACTTAGTCTATTATGTGTGTAAGTGTGTTACACTTGTGTACTTACCCTAGTCTATTAAGTGTGTATGTATTACATTTGTGTACTTAGTCTATTAAGTGTGTGTTTTACTCTTGTGTACGTACACTTAGTCTAGTAAGTGTAATAAGTGTGTTATACTTGTCTACTTACACTTAGTTCATTAAGTGTGTAAGTGTTATACATGTGTACTTACACTTGGTCTATTAAGTGTGTATGTGGTATTTTTGTGTACTTCCACTTAGTCTATTAAGTGTGGAAGTCTGTTACATTTGTATACTTAGTCTATTAAGTGTGTATGTGTTATACTTGTGTACTTCCACTTACTCTATTAAGTGTGTAAGTGTTATACATGTGTACTTCCACGCAGTCTATTAATTGTGAATGTGTTATACTTATGTACTTACTCTATTAAGTGTGTATGTGGTATATGTGTTTACTCACACTTAGTCTATTTAGTGCATAAGTGGTTTGCATGTGTATACTTACACTCAGTCTATTAAGTGTGTACGTGTTACTCTTGTGTACTTACACTTAGTCTATTAAGTTTGTGTGTTACATTTGTATACTTACACTTAGTCTATTAAGTGCATATGTGTTACTCTGGTGTACTTACACTTAGTCTATTAAGTGTGTACTAAGTGTGTTATAGCTGTGTACTTACACATAGTCTATTAAGTGTGTATGTGGTATATAGGTATAATTACACTTAGTCTATTGAGTGTGTTACACTTGTGGACTAAAACTTAGTCTCTTGAGTGTGTAAGTGTGTTACATGCGTATACTTACACTTAGTCTATTAAGTGTGTATGTGTTACACTCGAGTACTTACTCTGAGTCTTTTGAGTGTGTAAGTGTTATGCTTATGTACTTACACTTAGTCTAAGTGTGTAAGTCTGTTACATTTGTATACTTAGTCTATTAAGTGTGTAAGTGTTATACTTGTGTACTTAAACTTAGTCTATTACATGTGTATGTGTTATACTTGTGTACTTACACTTACTTAGTCTATTAAGTGCGTAAGTGTGTTCCACTTGGGTACTTACACTTAGTCTAGTAGGTG
Source organism: Nerophis lumbriciformis (assembly GCF_033978685.3). Classification (NCBI taxonomy): domain Eukaryota; kingdom Metazoa; phylum Chordata; class Actinopteri; order Syngnathiformes; family Syngnathidae; genus Nerophis; species Nerophis lumbriciformis. Next base: position 68,161,451 of record NC_084549.2, on the reverse strand, counting down.
TAAGTGGGGTCGGCGTGGCGCGGTAGGGAGAGTGGCCGTGCCAGCAACCTGAGGGTTCTTGGTTCGATCCCCACCTTCTACCAACCTCGTCACGTCCGTTGTGTCCTTGGGCAAGACACTTCACCCTTGCTCCTGATGGGTCGTGGTTAGGGCCTTGCATGGCAGCTCCCGCCATCAGTGTGTGAATGGGTGAATGTGGAAATAGTGTCAAAGCGCTTTGAGTACCTTGAAGGTAGAAATGCGCTATACAAGTACAACCCATTTACCATTACCATTTAAGTGTTATACTAGTGTACTTACACTTAGTCTATTAAGTGCGTAAGTGTGTTACACTTGCGTACTTACACTTAGTCAATTAAGTGTGAATGTCTTATACTTGTGTACTTACACTTGGTCCATTTATTGAGTGTGTAAGTGTGTTACACTTGTGTACTTGAATGAAAGTTTTTAGTTGCAAATGATTAAAAAAAATATTTATTTCCTTAGCTGCAAAACATGACTAATGCTAACGCTGACGAGAGTGAGATGTTTGTTTCAAAGAAAAGTGTTGCCAGTGGTTTGGTTTTGTGGAAACAGGTGTGGCACCAATGACTTGCGAGCTGCAAAGGCAGCAAGACAACAAAATTATTCCAGCATTTAAAACCGAAGCCTCCAGTGGAGTGCAGGAAATGCACCATTCTACAAGGCCAACAACAATGCAACAACAAACAATTAAAAACTAATCAAACCTTTTTAATTGATATCACTTACGTGTCTTATCGCGATACATATTGATATGTTGTATCTCCCATCCCTACGGCAGTTCACACTCAGGAAAGAAGTACACTGTGTAGTGATGATGCAAGAATTCATTCCCGGATCAACGCACTGATTGTGTTTCTGTTAAAAGATGATTGGTTCCAGTCGTTAGCGTGAGAAGGTCGAGGCGGTCATGTGTCCTCAGAGACCTGACTACGGTCTTTGTGAGTCTGCACACTTCACAAGCATCCAGTGTCACATGAGGTCTATGAACGTACAAAACCTGTCACATATAACAGGAAATGTATAGATTATTGTAAGGTGTGGGTCACATGGTTGTATTGTGTGACTCCCAGCATGCACCTTGATGTTCATGGAGCGCTTGGAAGTCCTTACATGGATCCTTGCAGCGACGTCTTCATCCTTTCCCGACTTTTGTTTTCATTCATAATCCTCTCTGCCTGGTGCCCCTTCTCACACACACAATCATGGTTATTATTGTAGTGTGGATGATGTGTTGGTTCATTGTGCCGTTACTTGGTTGGAGATTCATTCTCATAGTTATAATAATTGGAAATATATTATTTCTGCTTGCAAAAATGCAATTAAAAAAATCAATTGCCTTCAAATAAATAAAAAAAATGTATTCAATTAAACGATTTGCGAGTAAAAAAAAAAATATTTTTTTCAAGTTAACATTTTATTCAATTAAAAAAATTATTCACTGGTAAAAAAACACATTTGTTCAAGTAAAACAATTTTCTTCAATTGAAATCAAATTCGCAAGTGAAAAAACAAACATTTTCTTCAATTAAAAATGATTTTCAAGTAAAAAAAAACATTTTTTTCAATTAAACAATTCGCATGTAAAAATAAATAAATGTTCTTCAATTAATAAATGATTTACACGTCAAAAAACAATTATCTTCAAATAAAAAAAAATATTTTCTTCAAGTAAAATTTTTTCTTCAATTAAATGATTTGCGAGTAAAAGAAAATATTTTTTCAAGTAAACATTTTATTCATTTAAAAAAAATATTCACTGGTAAAAAAACAAATTAGTGCAAGTAAAACCATTTTCTTCAACTAAAATCAAATTCGCAAGTGAAAAAAACTAACATTTTCTTCAATTAAAAATGATTTGCAAGTTAAAAAAAAAAGAAGTTTTTCAATTAAACAATTCGAAAGTAAAATAAAATAAATGTTCTTCAATTAATAAACGATTTACACTTCAAATCTTTTTTATTCAATTAAACAATTTTTTTTTTTTGTTTGAAACAAAAATGTAATTCTAATTACCCTTCCAGGTACAAAAATGTTATTATTGTTATTAAATCATACTCATGATTGTAAATCTTTATGATCATTTAAAAAAAAAGATTTGCGAGTAAAAAAAAATATTTTTTTCAAGTAAACATTTTATTCATTTAAAAAAAAAATTCACTGGTAAAAAACAAATTAGTGCAAGTAAAACCATTTTCTTCAACTAAAATCAAATTCGCAAGTGAAAAAAACTAACATTTTCTTCAATTCAAAATGATTTGCAAGTAAAAAAAAAAAAAAAAGGTTTTCAATTAAACAATTCGAAAGTAAAATAAAATACATTTTCTTCAATTAATAAACGATTTACACTTCAAACATTTTTTATTAAATTAAACAATATTTTTTTTCTGTTTGAAACAAAAATGTAATTCTAATTACCCTTCCAGGTACGAAAATGTTATTATTGTTATTAAATCATACTCATGATTGTAAATCTTTATGATCATTTAAAAAAAAAGATTTGCGAGTAAAAAAAATATTTTTTTCAAGTAAACATTTTATTCATTTAAAACAAATATTCACTGGTAAAAAACAAATTAGTGCAAGTGAAACCATTTTCTTCAACTAAAATCAAATTCCCAAGTGAAAAAAACTAACATTTTCTTCAATTCAAAATGATTTGCAAGTAAAAAAAAAAAGAAGTTTTTCAATTAAACAATTCAAAAGTAAAATAAAATCAATTTTCTTCAATTAATAAACGATTTACACTTCAAATTTTTTTTATTCAATTAAACAATATTTTTTTTCTGTTTGAAACAAAAATGTAATTCTAATTATCCTTCCAGGTACAAAAATGTTATTATTGTTATTAAATCATACTCATGATTGTAAATCTTTATGATCATTTAAAAAAAAAAGATTTGCGAGTAAAAGAAATATTTTTTTCAAGTAAACATTTTATTCATTTAAAAAAAATATTCACTGGTAAAAAAACCAATTAGTGCAAGTAAAACCATTTTCTTCAACTAAAATCAAATTCGCAAGTGAAAAAAACTAACATTTTCTTCAATTCAAAATGATTTGCAAGTTAAAAAAAAAGTTTTTCAATTAAACAATTCGAAAGTAAAATAAAATACATTTTCTTCAATTAATAAACGATTTACACTTCAAACATTTTTTTATTCAATTAAACAATATTTTTTTTCTGTTTGAAACCAAAATGTAATTCTAATTACGCTTCCAGGTACAAAAAATGTATTATTGTTATTAAATCATACTCATGATTGTAAATCTTTATGATCATTTAAAAAAAAAGATTTGCGAGTAAAAAAAATATTTTTTTCAAGTAAACATTTTATTCAATTAAAAAATATATTCACTGGCAAAAAACAAATTAGTGCAAGTAAAACCATTTTTTTCCAACTAAAATCAAATTCGCAAGTGAAAAAAACTAACATTTTCTTCAATTCAAAATGATTTGCAAGTTAAAAAAAAAGTTTTTCAATTAAACAATTCGAAAATAAAATAAAATACATTTTCTTCAATTAATAAACGATTTACACTTCAAATCTTTTTTATTCAATTAAACAATTTTTTTTTTCTGTTTGAAACAAAAATGTAATTCTAATTACCCTTCCAGGTACGAAAATGTTATTATTGTTATTAAATCATACTCATGATTGTAAATCTTTATGATCATTTAAAAAAAAAGATTTGCGAGTAAAAAAAAAAAAGTTTTTCAAGTAAACATTTTATTCATTTAAAAAAAAAAATTCACTGGTAAAAAACAAATTAGTGCAAGTGAAACCATTTTCTTCAACTAAAATCAAATTCGCAAGTGAAAAAAACAAACATTTTCTTCAATTCAAAATGATTTGCAAGAAGAAAAAAAAATTCAATTAAACAGTTCGAAAGTAAAATAAAATACATTTTCTTCAATTAATAAACGATTTACGCGTCAAACATTTTTTTATTCAATTAAACAATATTTTTTTCTGTTTGAAAGAAAAATGTAATTCTAATTACCCTTCCAGGTACAAAAATGTTATTATTGTTATTAAATCATACTCATGATTGTAAATCTTTATGATCATTTAAAAAAAAAGATTTGCGAGTAAAAAAAATATTTTTTCCAAGTAAACATTTTATTCATTTTAAAAAAATATTCACTGGTAAAAAAACAAATTAGTGCAAGTAAAATCATTTTCTTCAACTAAAATCAAATTCGCAAGTGAAAAAAGCTAACATTTTCTTCAATTCAAAATGATTTGCAAGTAAAAAAAAAAAAAAAAGGTTTTCAATTAAACAATTCGAAAGTAAAATAAAATACATTTTCTTCAATTAATAAACGATTTACACTTCAAACATTTTTTTATTCAATTAAACAATATTTTTTTCTGTTTGAAAGAAAAATGTAATTCTAATTACCCTTCCAGGTACAAAAATGTTATTATTGTTATTAAATCATACTCATGATTGTAAATCTTTATGATCATTTAAAAAAAAAAGATTTGCGAGTAAAAAAAATATTTTTTTCAAGTAAACATTTTATTCATTTAAAAAAAATATTCACTGGTAAAAAACAAATTAGTGCAAGTAAAACCATTTTCTTCAACTAAAATCAAATTCGCAAGTGAAAAAAACTAACATTTTCTTCAATTCAAAATGATTTGAAAGTTTTAAAAAAATACGTTTTTCAATTAAACAATTCTAAGTAAAATAAAATACATTTTCTTCAATTAATAAACGATTTACACTTCAAACATTTTTTTGTTAAATTAAACAATATTTTTTTTCTGTTTGAAACAAAAATGTAATTCTAATTACCCTTCCAGGTACAAAAATGTTATTATTGTTATTAAATCATACTCATGATTGTAAATCTTTATGATCATTTAAAAAAAAAAGATTTGCGAGTAAAAAAAATATTTTTTCCAAGTAAACATTTTATTCATTTAAAAAAAATATTCACTGGTAAAAAACAAATTAGTGCAAGTAAAACCATTTTCTTCAACTAAAATCAAATTCGCAAGTGAAAAAAAACTAGCATTTTCTTCGATTAAAAATGATTTGCAAGTAAAAAAAAAAAAAAAGTTTTTCAATTAAACAATTCGAAAGTAAAATAAAATACATTTTCTTCAATTAATAAACTATTTTCGTCCTGGTCGTGGAACTGTGGACCAGCTCTATACTCTCGGCAGGGTCCTTGAGGGTGCATGGGAGTTTGCCCAACCAGTCTACATGTGTTTTGTGGACTTGGAGAAGGCATTCGACCGTGTCCCTCGGGAAGTCCTGTGGGGAGTGCTCAGAGAGTACGGGGTATCGGACTGTCTGATTGTGGCAGTCCGCTCCCTGTATGATCAGTGCCAGAGCTTGGTCCGCATTGCCGGTAGTAAGTCGGACACGTTTCCAGTGAGGGTTGGACTCCGCCAAGGCTGCCCTTTGTCACCGATTCTGTTCATAACTTTTATGGACAGAATTTCTAGGCGCAGTCATGGCGTTGAGGGGATCTGGTTTGGTGGCTGCAGGATTAGGTCTCTGCTTTTTGCAGATGATGTGGTCCTGATGGCTTCATCTGGCCAGGATCTTCAGCTCTCACTGGATCGGTTCGCAGCTGAGTGTGAAGCGACTGGGATGAGAATCAGCACCTCCAAGTCCGAGTCCATGGTTCTCGCCCGGAAAAGGGTGGAGTGCCATCTCCGGGTTGGGGAGGAGATCTTGCCCCAAGTGGAGGAGTTCAAGTACCTCGGAGTCTTGTTCACGAGTGGGGGAAGAGTGGATCGTGAGATCGACAGGCGGATCGGTGCGGCGTCTTCAGTAATGCGGACGCTGTATCGATCCGTTGTGGTGAAGAAGGAGCTGAGCCGGAAGGCAAAGCTCTCAATTTACCGGTCGATCTACGTTCCCATCCTCACCTATGGTCATGAGCTTTGGGTTATGACCGAAAGGACAAGATCACGGGTACAAGCGGCCGAAATGAGTTTCCTCCGCCGGGTGGCGGGGCTCTCCCTTAGAGATAGGGTGAGAAGCTCTGCCATCCGGGAGGAGCTCAAAGTAAAGCCGCTGCTCCTCCACATCGAGAGGAGCCAGATGAGGTGGTTCGGGCATCTGGTCAGGATGCCACCCGAACGCCTCCCTAGGGAGGTGTTTAGGGCACGTCCGACCGGTAGGAGGCCGCGGGGAAGACCCAGGACACGTTGGGAAGACTATGTCTCCCGGCTGGCCTGAGAACGCCTCGGGGTCCCACAGGAAAAGCTGGACGAAGTGGCTGGGGAGAGGGAAGTCTGAGCTTCCCTGCTTAGGCTGCTGCCCCCGCGACCCGACCTCGGATAAGTGGAAGAAGATGGATGGATGGATGGATAATAAACGATTTACACTTCAAACATTTTTTTATTCAATTAAACAATATTTTTTTTCTGTTTGAAACAAAAATGTAATTCTAATTACCCTTCCAGGTACAAAAATGTTGTTATTGTTATTAAATCATACTCATGATTGTAAATCTTTTATGATAATTAAAAAAAAACGTACTTGCTATGTAAACATTTAAAACAATAATATAACATGTTTATGGAGTGGATCAAATACCGCGAGATATGACGTGACTACCGTTGTCTCGATCATGTTTTGGTGGAGCAAAAGTGTAGAATGTGTTTGGTTGAAAAGACCGAAGGTTCTGGAATTGAGCGAGGCGCGTGCGTGTAGCAAAGGCGTGCGCACGCGGGTACACAGAGAGGACCGAGGTGCGCATGCGCGCGGTCGTCCTAAGCGTGCGGCTGCTTCAAGATGGACGCCAAACAGGGTTAGTCCGATCAGCACTTTTTTTTTCTCTCCACCCTGCCTTTTCTTCTTTTTACTCGCCGACTTCCACACTTTGCTCGCCGTCGTGGCGGCCCTGCTTCGCTTTTCGTGGCCGTGTGCGTGTGGCTCCCGGCCGGTCGGTGGAAGATGTCCGCCTGCGGAGGTCATTTAGCGCGGTTACCGTTTTATCACCGAGCAGGATGTGAACATGCAGCATATTTGATGTGTTCTTCAGTGTTCAAAATGTACAATGTAAGCTTTAAGTGCTAACCGCTTTAGCTGGATGCTACACCGGCTATTTTTAGCCGGGCTACGGCGATGCTAGCCCGCCTGAGACCATATGTAGCCAGGCGGACACTTTTGGACCAAAGTCCCGCCTCTTCCTCTTCGTCCTCCTCCTCTTCCTCGTGTCGGCTGTTTTGATGATTAGCCTCGCTAAGCTGCTAGCTACGAACATAGTAAACCTTTAAAAAAAAATGCTCGTCTTTGTTCACCGTTAGTTTGTTCTTGGCTGTCGATGTGCGAGTATGACAAGTTGCATTCATTTTAAAGGACCCTCGTCTCATTAACTCCTCATTAGGACGCCCAGATAGTCTGCAGAATGGTTGCCAGGCAACAGCATTGCTTGTGTCTACATGAATCACTTTGTAATCTTGCCGTTAGCATCTTGTATAAATGTACATTCAGGATGGATTCGCCATTCTGTTTGACCTTCCGAGGTGTAAACAAACGAGCCAAGTTATGCTCGCATGCATCAGTTGTTGTTTTTGTTGTCTTGCTGACCCTTCCGGAATGTTTGTGCTGAAAGTCAAGCTCGCACAAGGGCAGCTGTCGCTCCGCAGGGTTCCAAACTCAGCCGCCCGCAAACCCTGACGACTAAGGGTGTAACGGTACACAAAAATTACGGTTCGGTACGTACCTCGGTTTAGAGGTCACGGTTCGGTTCATTTTCAGCTCAGTAAGAAAACAACAAAATATACATTTTGGGGTTATTTATAGGGATGTCCAATAATGGCTTTTTGCCGATATTGTCCAACTCTTTAATTACCGATACCAATATCAACCGATACCGATATATACAGTCGTGGAATTAACACATTATTATGCCTAATTTGGACAACCAGGTACGGTGAAGATAAGGTCCTTTTTGAAGAAAAAAAATAAATTTAAAATATTTTCTTGAATAAAAAAGAAAGTAAAACAATATAAAAACAGTTACATAGAAACTAGTAATGAATGAAAATGAGTAAAATTAAAATGTTAAAGGTTAGTACTATTAGTGGACCAGCAGCACGCACAATCATGTGTGCTTACGGACTGTATCCCTTGCAGACTGTATTGATATATATTGATATATAATGTAGGAACCAGAATATTAACAACAGAAAGAAACAACCCTTTTGTGTGAATGAGTGTAAATGGGGGAGGGAGGTTTTTTGGGTTGGTGCACTAATTGTAAGTGTATCTTGTGTTTTTTATGTTGATTTAATAATTTTAAAAAAAAACGATACCGATAATTTCCGATATTACATTTTAAAGCATTTATCGGCCGATAATATCGGCAGGCCGATATCGGACATCTCTAGTTATTTTTTTTACCAAATTTGCAAAATCTTACACCAAAAATATTCTTAGTGGAATATTTGATGTGACGTAATCGGAACCTTGGATAGGTCAATAATTCATAATATTGATTTTGATTCAATATTATGTTTTGAGCAATGACAGTTTGAAAGAAAAAAAGCAGCTTTGTTTTGTTAAGTCAACATTGCAACTTTTTCTAAATTACATTTAACCTTAAAGCTGTCTTATTTCACTTTTGCTATGTTTTTGTTTATTTTAATAGTATTTTTAGAATGTGCCGTGGGCCTTTAAAACATTAGCTGTGGGCCGCAAATGGCCTCCGGGGCACACTTTTGACACCCCTGCTATAGATAATAAAAAATGTAATCTGATACATTTATGGATAAAAAGCAGAGCCTGGCGACGCATGCGCGTTTATCATAACTCTCTAACTCTCTCTGTCTCTGCCCCTCCCTCACCAATGATGCTGCGCGCACAATTTGTTTTGTTTTTAACCCCTTCTTAACCCTGAACGTACATTGAAAATACACGCAACCCTAACTCAAAATGCCGGACATTTGAACTCAAAATGCCGGACATTTGAAGCATTTAAGAAACCCCCGCCCTGACAGCTCCGCAAAAGAGGACATGTCCGGTGTAAAGAGGACGTATGGTCAGTCTATAGTAGCCCGTTAGCTGCTAGCATGCCGTGTGTTGTGCCTCGGTGTGCATTGTTTACACAACGTGCGTTACGCTACTTAATATGTCCGTGTGGAAACTCGTTCGCCGAACCGGACCCCCGTACCGAAACGGTTCAATACAAATACACGTACCGTTACACCCCTACTGACTACTAGTGATGGGTTGATGAGGCGTCATGAAGCGTTTCGACACATTGCAAAACTGTATTGATACTGTGTCGATACTGTCACTAAATACTGACATCTGCTGGACATTAAAAATCCCTACAGGCAACCTATGGACCGACTCAACTGACACTGATTTTATGACCTAGTATATAGAATAATATAAACCAAGTCGTTGTATTTTATTTAGGATTATTTCATATCTTCATTTAAATAAAAATATATTTTTATCTTTTTTAGATACAGTAAATAAATAATGTGAACATGTATCATAACATGGAGATCTAAGAGAACGTGTTGTGAATGAGGATGCTTGTGGACTGGGAATTTTTATTTTTATTTTTTTTTACACGTTTTTATTTTTAAAAAACCCGATTTCTCTTCTTAATTATTTCTTCTCCGGCTGTAGAAAAGACCCGCTCACAGGGCACAGAGGAGGCGTCAGTGCGACACGGTTCGCGTATCGGTCACATGACCGAAACAGCTCATGATCGGTCACATGACTTTCTAAAAGCGGTACGCGCACCGGCACAGGGTTTTGCTCTATGAGCTCGACGCATGCGCCGATGCATCGGTGTTGCCGGACCCATCACTACTGACTATTGATCAAACTATTTCTCGCCATTATTATTGTTAATGATAGTCCGTTCTTGTAAAAAAAAAAGAGAAAGAAACGTGTAGTTACTGTTGTAAGAAAAGTCATAGCTTTGAAATAATCTCTTCCTTAAACCTGATTGTTTTATCAAGTAGGTATGTAAGAGGTTCCGCAGCCTCCGTAGCAGAACCTCCAGGTTCTGTAACAGCTTCTTCCCTCAGGCCGTAAGACTCTTGAACGCATCATAATAATCCCCTCAATTCCCCCCCAAAAATGGATTAACTGGCTGGAATATAAAGACAATATAACATACATCCATAAACGTGGATGCATATGCAAAAGTGCAATATATATATCTGTACAGTAATCTATTTATTTATATCTGCACCTTATTGCTTTTTTATCCTGCACTACCATGAGCTAATGCAACGAAATTCCGTTCTTATCTGTACTGTAAAGTTCAAATTTGTATGACAATAAAAAGGACGTCTAAGTCTAAATGTGTGTTAAATGTTCAAAATGTATTGATTTCCCGGACTATAGAGCGCACCGGTATATAAGCCTCACCCGCTACACTTCGGAAGACAAAAATATGTTCCATATATAGGCCGCACTGGACTATAAGCCGCAGATATATACGCGTTGTGAAATGAGTTATTTATCAAGTAGGTATGTGTGTTAAAATGTTAACAATTCTTTGTGGCTCGTGCAGCCCTTTGAGACACTATTGATTTAGGGCTGTATAAATAAACTTTGATTGATTGATTAATTGAACAATTAATTGATTTCCCAGACTACAGAGCGCACTGGTATATAAGCCGCACCCACTACACTTCGGAAGAAGAAAAAATAGTTTCCATACATAGGCCGCACCGGACTATAAGCCACGGATATATACGTTGTAAAATGAGTTATTCACACTGAAATATTCTGTAAATGTTTGTTTACATACCTTCATTGTTTCCAAACGGAAGTAAAACGGCTGTTCAAACAAAACAAAAGTCATCGTCGTGGACCTACGAGATGCGCGAGCTAGTGCTCCAATCGGCTAAACAGACTCAATAACTCCACAGTGACATTTCGGTGAATTTACTGAGGAATTTGTGAAACTGAAACAATACAAAAAGAATGCCATTGTTAGTTAATAATACTAACACAGACACTTGTAAACAGGGTAGTAACTAGCTAATGCTATCGACACTAGCTTTATTAGATTATGATAGCATGTACAAATATGCATGAAAGCACTTATACAGACATCGCACATGGGACTGTTTGGTAAGACATAATTGTTTTAGTTATATTGTAAAACTCACAAACATTCCTTGGAGTGATGAATTAAGAATCCAAAAGAGTAGAAACGCTGTGGACGACTAAAAACGCGAAACGGCACTCCTACTTCCGGTTCAAAGCTTTAAACAGCAGGAAGTCCACATTCACCCAGCAGCACCTGCAGTGAGCGAACTCGTCCAAAGATGGCGCCATTGCAAAAAAAAAACAATAATACACCTTTTTAGTGTTTAACTATTTGCTTTGTGGCCGTCAGCGAAGAAAAATCCATAAATTAGCAGCAGGGTTCAAAGCGTAGGAAAAAAGTAGCAGCTTATAGAAATTTACGGTATTATCAGACAGGTCCTGTAAAGACCATTCCAGTGATATAAGTATAATTTTCCTGCAATGAATATTAAAGTTGCGGACTTTTAAGTTACGATGTATTTTTAATTCATGTAAATTCATGAAGTTAGCGATAGAAGTGAGGCCAAATGTGACTAAACTTGGCTCCTCGGACTCGACTTGTCAGTCCCAAAACATGCAACCAGGCACTCGGCGGCTCCCAAAAAATCAGCGAATCAATCCATTTAAAATATATTTTGCAGACTCACAGATAAATGTAGAAATTATATTATAATTTATGAATCATTATAATTCCGATGACCATTTTACTCACTTTAGATGTTTTGCAGGGGAGTTTAATCGGGCGTAAACTTGCCAAATGTCAGAGCTTTGAGTACTTGTCCAGTCCTGATCTGGATCTTCGCCGTGGTCACTCAGTGTTTCACGCTTGATGGCGCTAAGTTCATGCTGAGGTCATCACTGAGTCACCTTTGACCTCTGACCCTGCATTCTGATCGTCCATTAAGCTGAAGAAGAGCCGAGTCATGTTTTTAGTCTGAGGGGACAGATCCAAGGTTCTAGAATGTTACATGAAGCCTCATCCTTCGTCTTCCTTCTGACGCCATTTTCGTTAACAACGTGACATGGAATATATTGGTGTAGTGTGTCACGTTTCAAGAACACTCACTGTAGTCCACTTACCAAACCTTCTCATTAGAAAGGCACAAATCGATTGTAAGCGTGTACATACTGAGATGATCCATCATGTAACTAAGATGATATTTAGTTATTAAAGAATAATGTGTAGACAATATGACCGTTTTCTATCACTATCACAATATTGTGCTCAACTTTTTAAAAGGGTACTGCATGCACTTTTTTTTGTCATTCACAACCCTCTCACAATACGATTACAAGCACACACTTTTTCCTTTTTTATGCACTCTAACTCATTACCGCTAGCAAAAGTATGGAGTGACATTACTGACAAAACTCCACAAAGACACACACATGTTTTCGCTCACGCCCAACAATTCATTCACAAGTTTAAAAAAAACGCAATTAAAAAAACAATTATCTTCAATTACAAAAGCAATTATCTTAAATTACAAAAGCAATTTTCTCCAATTAAAAAATGATTTGCGAGTAAAAAACACATTTGTGCAAGTAAATACAACACAATTTGCAAGTAAAATAAAACATTTTCTTCAATTAAAACCGATTTGCGGGTAAAAAAACAAAACATTTTCGTCAATTAAAAAACTATTCGCAAGTAAAAAAAAAAACATTTCCTTAAATTAAACGATTTACAAGTAAAAAAAATAATTTCTTTAATTAATAAACAATTTGCAGGTTAGAAAACCATTTTCTTAATTTGTTTGTGATTGCTACTTAAAAAAACAAACTTTTCTTTGACAAAAAGGGCATTAAACAATGCCCTTTTTTAGTGTTTTTCTTTTTTTCTTTTTTTTTTTAAATGGTCATTGCTCACAAAAATAAATTCTAATCAATGTTAATATGAATCATCGACCACTTAACATAAAATAGTCCACTTGGAATTTTTTTGGGGGGAAATATTGCATATTTTGCGTGTTTGCTATTTAAAAACAAACTTATTTGACAAAAGAGGCATTAAACAAACTTAAAAAATAAACACTTACAATCGACATATTGAGCTGAAGTTGATGTAGAGATTTAAGTGCGGAAAAAAAAATTCTGACTTAATTTTAACACTTTTACGATCCCCAAAAATGTTAGTGTATTACTTTGTTTCTTTTTTTTAAACGGTCATTACTCAAAAAAATTATGAATTCAGATCAATGTTATGAATTATTGACTACGTCACATAAAATATTCCACTTTGAATTGTTTTTGGGGGGAAATATTGTATTATTTGGGTTTTGTCATCTAAAAATGGGTTTTGACAAAAAGGGGCATAAAACATTAAAAAATAGCTTTCTATCCACAGATAGACCGGAAGTTTATCTAGAGATTTAGGCTATAAATTAAGAAATTCTAAAGAGACCCTTTTTCCCCCGGGGCCAAACTTAAGAGGAGCCCAAAAGGTAAAAAAAAGAAAGACACATTGTATTGTATTGTAATGGCCCCTGCATGCTTTGATTTCTCTTAGTTTGCAGCCCTCAGTGGGAACATTTAGATAGCCCAGATAGTTCTAGAAGCTGTGTGCTAAACAGATGCAGCTCTAGTCAATCCCTAAGCATCATGTAGACATTTTGCTAAGTGCTAAACAAGATATACAAACATAATAAAACAATCACTTACTGTACAATGTCTGCTCTCACTGAGATAAAGACTGATAGGATGTTTATCTTTATCTTCCCCTTTACATCAACAATTCTTAATCCTCAAAAATGGTTAAAAAAAAAAAACAGGCGTCTTTTCGTGTCTTTCTCGCCATCTCCGGGTCTAAATTGGGTGACAAAGTTGACCAACTTGTCAGATTATGTCCACTACCTGCGAGAGGCGTGATTTATAATCCAGAATTAACTTCCACCAATGCAGCAGCTCAGTACGTCAATATAGCAGCATAAGCGAGTTAGCTAAAAGTAGTTCCTCTGTGTTAGCGCTTATAATAACAGTAACGTTAATATTCAGGTCACGATGTGTAAATGGAGAATTGTTGGCCTTTTTTAGAGGACTTTAGAGCAGTGTTTTTCAACATTTTTGAGCCAAGGCACATTTTTTGCATTGAAAAAATGCGGAGGCACACCACCAGCAGAAATCATTAAACTAAACCCAGTTGACAGTAAAAAGTCGTTGTCGCAATTGTTGGATATGAATTCAAACCATAACCAAGCATGCATCAATATAGCTCTTGTCTCAAAATAGGTGTACTGTCCCGACCTGTCACATCCCGCCATGACTTATTTTGAGTTTTTCTGTATTTTCCTGTGTTTAGTGTTTTAGTTCTTGTCTTTCGCTCCTATTTCGGTGTTGATTGTCATGTCATGTACGGATGTACTTTGTGGACGCCTTCTGCTCCACCCGCTGTAAGTCTTTGCTGTCGTCCAGCATTCTGTTTTTGTTTACTTGGTAGCCAGTTCAGTTTGAGTTTCGTTCTGCATAGCCTTCCCTAAGCTTCAATGCCTTTTCTTAGGGGCTCTCACCTTTTGTTTATTTTTGGTTTAAGCATCAGACACCTTTTTTTTACCTGCACGCTGCTTCCCGCTGTTTCCGACATCTACAAAGCAATTAGCTACCGGCTGCCACCTACTGATATGGAAGAGTATTACACACACAGCTCTAGAGCAGTGGTTCTCAAATGGGGGTACGCGTACCCCTGGGGGTACTTGAAGGTATGCCAATTTTAAAAAATATTCTAAAAATAGCAACAATTCAAAAATCCTTTATAAATATATTTATTGAATAATACTTCAACAAGAAAAAATGTTTAGAATTAAGTTCATGAATCCAGATGGATCTCTATTACGATCCCCAAAGAGGGCACTTTAAGTTGATGATTACTTTTATGTGTAGAAATCTTTATTTATAATTGAATCACTTGTTAATTTTTCAACAAGTTTTTAGTTATTTTTATATCTTTTTTTCCAAATAGTTCAAGAAAGACCACTACAAATGAGCAATATTTTGCACTGTTATACAATTTAATAAATCAGAAACTGATGACATAGTGCTGTATTTTACTTCTTTATCTCTTTTTTTCAACCAAAAATGCTTTCCTCTGATTAGGGGGTACTTGAATTAAAAACATGTTCACAGGGGGTACATCACTGAAAAAAGGTTGAGAACCACTGCTCTAGACAGCGCCGACACTCAACAACACATAATTTTGCAGACTATAATTACTGGTTTGCAAAAAATATTTTTAACCCAAATAGGTGAAATTAGATCATCTCCCACGGCACGCCAGACTGTGTCTCATGGCACACTAGTGTGCCGCAACACAGTGGTTGCAAAACACCGCTTTAGAGAGGCTGTCATTGACTGCATTGGTAGCTGACTTTTGCTAGCTTTTTTTTACAAGTTAGAATGCATAAAAAGGACTAAAATGTTCTTGTCTTACATAAGGATTGTAAATGATGGACAAAATTCCCCCCAAAAAGTGCAGTTCCCATTTGAAGACACTCTGTTAACCAAAAATGTATCAATAAATAAACAATATACTATAGATATTGTGGTGCATTACTAAGAAGCATATTATTAGGTGTTTATATATTTGCAAATGTAAACGTCTAAAACGGTTTTCTTTGTTCTGAGACCAAGAAAAGTTCATTTGTACACCCCAATTTTTTTTTGTTTTGTTGCTTTTCATGTTTTTGATCACTGTTTGTCTCCTACTGCGTCCATAAAAACAAATGACTTACTGCCACAAGTAGATTGCAGTCCTGCGCCAGACTGACGTTGCCGTTTGTGACAGTGGTGGACCTCCTCTACTGGCGCGACGTGAAGACCACCGGCGTGGTGTTTGGCGCCGCCCTGCTGCTGCTGCTGTCGCTGACGGTGTGCAGCATCGTGAGCGTGTGCTCCTACATCGGCCTGGCGCTGCTCTCCGTCACCATCTGCTTCAGGATATACAAGGGCATCCTGCAGGCCATCCAGAAGTCTGACGAGGGACACCCCTTCAAGTGAGTCCGTCACGCCCCGGTGGTCCTGCCGCCGCACGCTCGCACACACTGACCTCCGCCCCTTCCGCACAGGCAGTACCTGGGCCAGGAGGTGGCGCTGTCCCAGGACGTGGTCCACAAGTACAGCGACCTGGTTCTGGAGAGGCTCAACAAGAGCATCTGCGATCTGAGGCGTCTCTTCCTGGTGGATGACCTGGTGGACTCCATCAAGGTGAGCTGGACTCACCTGTGTCAAGTTGCCCCACCCCCACATCTCCCCAAACTTGTTCCAATAATTTGTGCTACAAGCATTTTCAAGTTAGTAACACTTATGTTAACATTTAATTAATGTGTTATTATTCATAACCAGTGTTGGGTTAGTTACTGAAAACCAGTAACTACCGTATTTTCCGCACCATAAGGCGCCCTGGGTTATAAGCCGCGCCTTCAATGAACGGCATATTTCAAAACTTTGTCCACCTATAAGCCGCCCCGTGTTGTAAGCCGCATCTAACTGCGCTAAAGGAATGTCAAAAAAACAGTCAGATAGGTCAGTCAAACTTTAATAATATATTAAAAACCAGCGTGATGTGGGCGCGCATGGAGTCGTATATCAACATGGACGGAGCTGCGTGAAAAAAGCCACCCGGCCTCTTCGCGTAAACTTACCTTAACCACTCGCTCATCTTTTCTTCATCCATCCATCCCTTCGAGTTAGCTTTTATGATGACGCCGGCTGGAAAGGTCTCTTTTGGCAGGGTCTTCCTTTTGAATATCACCATGGGTGGAAGTTTCTGGCCATTAGCATGGCAAGCTAGAACCACAGTGAAGGATGACTTCTCATTCCCTGTGGTGCGAATATTCACCGTACGTGCTCCCGTTGTATCCACAGTGCGGTTCACAGGAATATCAAAAGTCAGTGGAACCTCGTCCATGTTGATAATGTTCTCTGGCCGGATCTTTTTTTCAGCTATCTTGTTTTTACAATATGCACGGAAAGTAGCCAGCTTTTCTTGAAAGTCTTTAGGCAGTTGCTGTGAAATAGTAGTCCGTGTGCGGATGGAGAGATTGCGTCTTTTCATGAACCGGAAACCTGTCGCTTAGTAGGAGCCATTTTGTGGTCTTTACAGATGTAAACACACAAAGGAAATGAAACGTAATATCCGCGCTCTTCTTCTTCTTCTACGGGGGCGGGTGGTTGCTTACAGTAGAAGAAGAAGCGCTTCCTGTTCTATGGGGGCGGGTGCTTACCTTGGCGGTTGCTTGCGTAGAAGAAGAAGCACTTCCTCTTCTACGGGGAAAAAAGATGGCGGCTGTTTACCGTAGTTGCGAGACCGAAACTTTATGAAAATGAATCTTAATATTAATCCATATATAAAGCGCACCGGGTTATAAGCCGCACTGTCAGCTTTTGAGTAAATTTGTGGTTTTTAGGTGCGGCTAATAGTGCGGAAAATACGGTAGTTACAGTTACTAGTTACTTTATTTCAAAAGTAACTCAATTACTAACTCAGTTACTTACACCAAAAAGTAATGCGTTACTGTGAAAAGTAACTATTTAGTTACTTCTTTTTTTCTTCTTTTTTTTTTTTTTAAGGCTCCCATTAATGCCCTTTTAGCCGTCATGTCAGTACTGTTATTGCACCGGAGAATAATACAATGTGTTGATCAACTTGACATGCATTTTGCATCACTGAACTCTGCTATGCAATGTGCTCTACATACAACACACAAAGACAAAGATATGTTGCAAAGGGCCAATTTGTTTCAGGCCAGAACAAATTGACAAAACTATTTTAAATAGCTGCAACATAACATACACAAGTAACAAACAGCATAATAACAACATAGCTGTAAACCTGGCTTCACCCAAGGAAGGCACACATGACATACACGAAACCTAACCAGGCATTTTTCTCTCTCAAGGAATTGTGAAATAAAATCATGTTTTTAGGAGATCAACACTGTACTGAAGCCCAAAACACTCTACACATTTCCCCAGTTTGTTTAGAGAAAAGGAAAGATTGGCCTGGCCCACTTAGGGCTGGGCGATAAAACAATAACAATATATATCGCGATAGACATGTGATCGGTATCAATAGAAAATGGTGTCGATAGAACGTTCGATAATTTCACTGAGTTCTGTTAGAAAAAAATAGGAAGAAAGGCCTAGCCGGAACCGCACGGCATTCTGGGGTGTAGGCAGAGGAAGGGCTTTGGCCTCTCGACCTATCACGGTCGAGCCTGAACCGCAAGGCATTCTGGGAAATGCTAACAGGGAAAAAAAAGAAAGAAAAAAGCAACAACGGCTAGCTGAGGACGAGAAGTGAAACGAAACGGGAATATGAGTGCGGCAGCACGAGAGGAAATTGTAAATAAAAAAGGAAACGTCACGTCACCAGTTTGGCAGTATTTTGGATTTTTTAAGTCCGATACGAATCCGTGGAAAAGGAGATACTGTTAGCAAAGCACTTTGCGACAACCTCCGACATGTGGTCAAGCCGTTCATGCGAGCCATACCTAAGCTTGACAATTCATTTCATCGACAATGACTGGGTTCTGAAAACACGATGCCTGGAAACTGCGTATTTCCCCGAAGACCACACCGGGGAGATAATAGCAGAAGGCTTGAAGGAGGCACTGTTGTCCTGGAGTCTGGCTGAGGAAAAAATGGTGTGCATCACCACAGACAGCGGGGCAAATATAGTGAAGGCAACTTCATAAACAAGTGGACACGGCTGCTTGCTTAATGTGACTGTTATTTATTTGCATATATTGTTACCAATATGGCTTTAAAGCCTGAGTTGTACACTACTAATTTCTTAATTACAATACTTTGCACATTTTGTTGGATTAAGCATTTATTTAATGTCAATATTTGCACATCGACCAGTATTTTCATTTATTTGACGGTTTTTCATAATGCTGACCTCGTTCTAAAGGTTAAAGGTTATATTTAAAATAAAAGTATTTAAATTCAGCCTTTTTTCTCCTGGTCTTTATTTAGAATAGTTTTTTGTTTTTTTTTATCAATAATTATCGATCTCAACCGATATGAAACACTTATATCGTGATACATTTTTTAGTCATATCGCCCAGCCTTAGGCCCACTAGCATCCCTCTTTATGTTTGTGAACTTTATAGTCTACACATTTAGAGTGATGTGATAATCAAACACTCTAGAAGTCTAGAATGAAAGAGTATATAAGAGAATTGACAGTGTGTGTACCTTCAGTGTTGAATGATGAGCAGAGGCAGAGTTTGGAGTGGTTTCTTTAGCTCGCCTTCCATTTTTATGTACTCACTTTCCACTGTCCAGGTACGTGGAAAATGTTTTTGTGCCATTTGCTGTTTGACGCCGCTATCATGCTGATTGGCTGCCTGAAATCGGGTGACTCCACTGTAGAAATAGCCTGCATGTCTTCTAGCACATACGCTGCAATGGCTCTATCAATGTTGTCCTGGCTAGCAGTGCCTCCGTTAAAATCCTTAAGTGGAGGTGAAGTGGCATCTGAGTCTGTCTCTCTCTTTACTAGCTTCGTCGAAGCATGTTGCTTTTGTAGCTGTTTCAGCAGATTTGAATTGCTGTTTTGGGCAGTAGATGGGATCTTTGATCCAAGACACAACTTACATTTAACTAAAATGTTCTTTTCTTTGTGCGCGACAAAAGAAAAGTAGTGAGAATATCTCCATGTTAAGAAACTCGGCTTCGGCTCCGCCATGATGTCTTGTTGTTAGTAAACACAGACACGCCCCACTTACACACACTTCTCTCCCTTGTGACAGAGGAAGAATCAGAAGGACGACACTGCAGCGCTCCAATAAAACACACTCAGATCTTCTCAGTTTCTAGCCGATACTATATAAAAAATAACGTAAAAATAGTAACGCATCATGTAGTAACGGTAACTGAGTTACTGAATATAAAACATAACGCGTTAGACTACTAGTTACCGCCGAAAATAACGGCGTTACAGTAACGCGTTACTTTGTAACACATTAGTCCCAACACTGCTTAAAAGTAGCAAACTATAAAACAATAACTTAAAAACTACAACAGGCCAAAAATGTTTGCAGCACAAAGGAAGGCGACACGTTTGTGGAGATTTTGACAGTCGGAGGTCTGCTTATGGATAATAACACCTTAATTACACATTAACATAAAAACCTAATACTTAAAAAGTGTAATGGGGACAGGTTAGTGTAGATTTGGACAATGTGGGCGGGGCCAACAGTGTGTAATACTTGTTGTTGCAGTTTGCATTGTTCATGTGGATCCTGACCTACGTGGGCGCCTTCTTCAACGGACTCACGCTGGTCATCTTAGGTGAGACCCCTGGACTATTTAGTCATGGAATTGTTGTAAATGCCCAAGTTTTAGTTCCCAAGCTAGTCTGGTCCCTGGGCCAGATGTAGATCCTCGCTACTTACTTTGTAGTATTGTGACGGTTCCTTCCTGTTCCTCAGGTGTGGTCGCGGCCTTCAGCTGTCCCATCGTCTACGAGAAGCACCAGGTTAGCCCCGCCCCCTTCCTCACCTGGCCCCCAGCACGCTAAGTGTACCTTTTTGTGTTTCAGGCTCAGATCGACCACTACGTGGCGCTGGTCAACAAGCAGGTCAAAGACGTGGTGGAAAAGTGAGCGCGTGAAGACCGAGGGCCAGGTACAGAGTCTTGTGGCACACGTCAAAACATTCCTGTCCTTTTGTCTCGCAGGATCCAGGCCAAAGTCCCTGGAATGAAGCGCAAAGCCGAGTGAAGAGGCGGAGCCAAGGTGGGGGGAGGAGCCGCCCTCAAACATTTATTTGTCAAATAATTAAAAAAAACACTTTTTTTTTTTTCCTTTTCAGAAATGTTGTTTTCTGATGCGATAAACACACGCCACCCCCACCCCGCTGCATTGTGGGAAGTCACATCTTCCTTCCCGCTTTTTCTTTTTTTTAAACAGCTGCCAAGTCACTTTTTTATTTAGTCGATAGACGGGAGACGCCATCCTGCTTTTTCCTGAGGGAGCTCTGTGGCTGGTGGGCGGGGCAGGGGGCGGGGCTTGTGGCCGGTTGTACATTTTTTAGCGCTTCTGAGCAACTCGCTAGAATCATCTAGGAAACTTTAGCCGGACAGAATACACGTCGTCGTCGTCGTGGTGACATGGCCGCTGTGTAGTGACGGAACCTTGTCGCCTTTACATTCATCCTCGTTAAAATGAGCAAAATAAGATTATGAGGAGGAAGAAAGCAACGTTTTGTCTCTTTCTAAACTTCCAACATTTGTCCTGATGCAAGTTGACTTTTGTGCTGACTTCATTCTTCGATTGTGATGATAAAGCTCCGTGTTTGTGGAATGCATTGTGATGTGTAAACACTTCAATAAAGCTTCTAGAACAACTAAGCCCCGCCCCCTCCTCTCCTTCACGCCACAAATCTCAAATACACCACAATATCTAGTAATCAAACTTGTTTTTTGTTTTTTACTGAGGGCCACAATTAATGATGTGACAGACCACATTGAATAATGTGGCAGGCCACAATAAATGTGACACACCATGTTGAATAATGTGGCAGGCCACAATAAATGTGACACACCATGTTGAATAATGTGGCAGGCCATATTGAATATGTCAGGCCACAATAAATGTGACAGACCATGTTGAATAATGTGACAGACCATGTTGAATAATGTGGCAGGCCACGATAAATGTGAAGGACTATGTTGAGTAATGTGGCAGGCCACTATAAATGTGACAGGCCACATCAAATGTGACAGACCACATCAAATGTGACAGGCCATAATAAATGTGACGGACTACGTTGAATAAGGTGGCAGGTCACTATAAATGTGATGGACCATGTTGAGTAATGTGGCAGGCCACAATAAATGTGACACACCATGTTGAATAATGTGGCAGACCATATTGAATGTCAGGCCACAATAAATGTGACAGACCATGTTGAATAATGTGACAGACCATGTTGAATAATGTGGCAGGCCACGATAAATGTGAAGGACTATGTTGAGTAATGTGGCAGGCCACTATAAATGTGACAGGCCACATCAAATGTGACAGACCACATCAAATGTGACAGGCCATAATAAATGTGACGGACTACGTTGAATAAGGTGGCAGGTCACTATAAATGTGATTGACCATGTTGAGTAATGTGGCAGGCCACAATAAATGTGACGGACTACTATAAATGTGATGGACCATGTTGAGTAATGTGGCAGGCCACAGTAAATGTGACGGACCACGTTGAATAATGTGGTAGGCCACAATAAATGTGACAGACCATATTGAATAAGTGGCAGGGCATTATAATTGTGACAGACCACATTGATTAATGGTGCAGGCCACAATAAATAATGTGACACCACGTTGAATAACGTGGCAGGCCGCATAAATGTGACAGACCACATGGATTAAGTGGCAGGCCGCATAAATGTGACAGACCACATGGATTAAGTGGCAGGCCACATTGAATAATGGTGCAGGTCACATTGAATAATGGTGCAGGTCACTATAAATGTGACACCATATTGAATAGCGTGGTAGGCCACATTGAATAAGTGGCAGGCCAACACAAATAAGTGGCAGGCACCTTGAATAAAGTGGCAGGCCACAATAAATGTGACACCACATTGAATAATGGTGCAGGCCACGACAAATGTGACACCATATTGAATAACGTGGTAGGCCACGATAATGTGACAGACCACGTTGAATAAGTGGCAGGCCATCACAATAAATATGTGGCAGGCCACAATAGATGTGACAGACCACGTTGAATAAGTTGCAGGCCAAAACAATAATGTGGCAGGCCACAATAAATGTGACACCACGTTGAATAATGGTGCAGGCCAAAACAAATGTGACACCATGTTGAATAACGTGGTAGGCAACAATAAATGTGACAGACCACATTGAATAAGTGGCAGTCCACCATAATAAATAATGTGACAGATCACTTTGAATAATGGTGCAGGCCGAAGTAAATGTGACAGACCACATTGAATAATGGTGCAGGCCGAAGTAAATGTGACAGACCACATTGAATAAGTGGCAGGCCACGACAATAAATGTGACAGACCACATTGAATAATGGTGCAGGCCAGGGCCACAATGCATAAGTGGCAGGCCACAACAATAAATAATGTGACAGACCACATTGAATAAGTGGCAGGCCACAACAATAAACAATGTGACAGACCACATTGAACAATGGTGCAGGCCACAGATAATGTGACAGACCATTTTAAATGACATGGCGGGCCACACAAGTGACACGGAAGACCACATTAAAATGACGCGATGGACTACGTTAAGCAACATGGCGGGCCACATTAAATGATGTGACAAACGGACGTGGTGGGCCACGTAAACATGAAACGACGTGGAAGACCACATTTAAGAAAGTGACCGGTCACTTTTTAAATGAGGTGAGGGACCACGGTAATGTGGCAGCTGGCCACTAAAACGATGTGGCCGGACATTGTTTAATAAATGATGTGACGGGCCACTTTTAATGATGTGAAGGAAGTGGTGGGCCACTTTAAAATGAATGACGTGGAAGATCACATTAAATTATCTGACAGACCACTTTAACAATGTGGCAGGCCACAATAAATAATGTAAAGAACCCACGGACCATTTTAAGTGACGTGGCAGGCCACATAAATGTGGAAGACTACATTAAGGGATGTGACACGTCACTTTAAACAATGTGACAGACCACATTAAAAGACGTGACAGACCACATTACATGACTTGATGGGCCACTTTATTTTTTTTTTTTTTTTTTTTTTTTTTTTTTTTTTTTTTATGTCCTGTCCAGCTTCTCAGGCAAATCATATAGTTGATGTAGATGCCCATGTCGGCTGTTCAGATTTACTTTACAAAAGAGAAGTGTAGGATACTTCTCTTGTTGCCTTATTTGTATTTGACTTTATTAAATGTATTTATATTATCATTTAGTGCAGCCGGGCCGGAGCAGGAGGGGATAGAAAGAGAAAAAAAAAGAAGACAGAGGGGGAAATTGTGGGGACAAGAGGGGGATTAGACAGAGAGACAAAAACAACAACAGCAAACAACAACAACAACAACAATAGAGCAACATCAGCAAATATGACATGTACAAATATGATGGTAAAAGTAATAGCAAATAAGCAGTTAGCGAAAAATAAAAAATAATACAGAAATGACAATGAGCATTATTACACTACAAATGGATCAATACAAATACCAATAGAAATAGCGCTATTGATAATGAACAATACCAATAATTTACCTTTATTATCAACAATACAGTTGTTTAAATGCAACAATACATATACGTAATGATAACTTGAGATACGAAAGAATGCAGAAAAATGGAGGGGGAGAAAGAGAAGCAACCTACATTAACCTTGTAGATTGTTATAGTCACAATAGGTTAAGCTTTGTCAGTGTGCCATGTGTTACACCCAGTTTACCCTAGGGCAACAACGTTAATATATGTTTGATGAAACGTGATTATGTGCATGAGTGTAAGTATGCATATGTACTTGTATATGTACAGAATGTGTATATGTGTTTGTACAATGAATGTATATGTACAGAATGTGTATATGTGTTTGTACAGTGAATGTATATGTACAGTATGTGTATGTGTATGTTTGTATATTGAATGTGCGTGTGGATGTACGAACATTAGGTAGGTAAATATGTACTGTATTTGTGTATGTATGTGGGAGCGTAGGTACCTATGTACGTATGTGAGCATACGTGAATTTGCATGTACAATACATTCGACTCCCAGAGTGCGTGGGAGCCAGAGCACGGCCCCATCACCCCCGAGAGCCCAACCCACAAACAGGAGGCGTGGTGCCCAGGGAACCAGGGACCACCGCCCCCACGCAGCCAAGCCGGCCAGCGACAGGAACCCCAGAGCCCGACCCACCGTACCGCCCACAAGGGCCAGCAGCAGGCCGCAGACAGACGCACCCGGCGGAGGACAGGGCACGAGAAAAGCAGGGGACAGCCAGACCCCAAGCCAGCGAGAGACCACACCCCACACGGGCAGAAAGGCGAGACGCCCCGCCCGAAGGACCCAGAGACTCCCCGCAACCGGACGGGAAGACCGCCCCCGCCCCACCGGCAACCGGGCCCCCACGAGCCCACCCCCCACCCCCGGAGAGCGCGGCGAGGCCAGCCCCCGGCCACCCCACCCAAACCGGCCGCCGCAGGACCACCCAGGCACAGGGCCACGGGAACCACCCACCCCACCCGCAGGGACCCCAACGATGGAGATGGAACAACCAGCAACCGCCCCGCCGAGCCCCCCCCCTGAGGGAGGGGAAAATTAAAAAATAATATTAATAAAATATATTTTAAAAATAAATAAATAAATAAATAAATTAATTAATTAAAAAAAAAAAGAATTAAAAGAAGATCACAGACATGCTGACAAACAAGGTCACTACCCCAGCAACTGGCCGACTCGCAGCACCTCGGAATACCTTGCAGCACCAAGCTACCACAATAGACGCAGGGACTAGGCCCAACAGGCCCCAACCAAGACGGGCACCCGGAAGGGATGGACAGCGGGACCCAGGAGCTCCAGACACGCAGTTCGGATGCAGTAGCCTGAGGCGTCGACCCCCGTCTGACAGGCAGGCCCAGAGCGTACCCCCAGAAATATACATACATACATACATACACACATACACACATACACGTATACATACCCACACATACACATATATACATATACATACACATATGTACACATACACATATATAAACATACATACATACACACACATATACATACATATACACAGTTCGTCAGCCCCGACAGCCATCACGCGCGCGCGCTGCCACCAGTCACAACATCAGCCACACCCCTGCACCAGACCCAGCAGCCACGGGCGCCCACACCACAAACAAACGGCAGCAGAAACAGCAGCCGCAATAACCCCAGACAGCCAGCACCAGCCAATCAAATTAAAGCGATCAAAGAAAAACTGCGACCAGCAACCACACGCCACCAGGGCCACGGAGACCAGCCGGCGCCAGCCCGCCGGTCAGCCCGAACGCCAACACGCAAACAAGAGACACCAACAACCCCCCCAACCAAAAGGCCCCCCACCCCAACCCAAACCCGCACAAACACACCACCGCCCAAACAACCGGGACACAGCATCCAGACCAGACACGGGGGCTGCGCCGCCACCACACCAAGTCACCAACAGAGACCCCACAGCGCAAGGTCGGGCCACACGGGCACGGACCCCATCCAACAGGAAGTGAGACCCGCGCGACGCCACACACAAATAAATAATAAGATTAAAAAAAAATGAAATAAAATAAAAATAAAAAAATAAAATAAAAAATAAAATTTAAAAAATAAAATAAAATAAAAATGAGTAATAATAAAAATAAAAATAATAAATACATTAAAAATTAAAAATATATATATAACAATAATAAATGAATAAAAGCCTGGCAGGCCACCAGACCGCAGTCCCCGCCGGCCGACGAGGCAATGAGGGGTGCGCCGAACCCCAAACCCCCCATGCATGTGTACAAGGCCCCCAGAGTGTCTACTGTGTAGTTAAAATTAGGAGGTCAGCCGTTACAGCCGACCTCCAGTCCCTATTGATGTGTGTACTGTAGCGTGAGTGAGATATGTATGCTTGTGGGAACTAATAATGCGATTAAAATTGGGGGACATCAAGGTCATGGTGGGTCCCAACCAAACCAAGCCACTTTAAACGATGTAACGGATAAAATAAGCCTTGGGTTTGAAATGACTGGGTGGAAAGTAGCAAGTGCACACAGTCATTTTCTTTTTTCAGGTCACACTGTTAGGTACACCCAATATATTAGGTACACTAAAGGACAAACACCCAATATATTAGGTTCACTAAAGGACAAACACCCAGTATAATAAGGTACACTAAAGGACAAACACCCAGTATATTAGGTACACTAAAGGACAAACACCCGATATATTAGGTACACTAAAGGACAAACACTCGATATATTAGGTACACTAAAGGACAAACACCCAATATATTAGGTTCACTAAAGGACAAACACCCAGTATAATAAGGTACACTAAAGGACAAACACCCAGTATATTAGGTACACTAAAGGACAAACACCCGATATATTAGGTACACTAAAGGACAAACACTCGATATATTAGGTACACTAAAGGACAAACACCCAATATATTAGGTTCACTAAAGGACAAACACCCAGTATAATAAGGTACACTAAAGGACAAACACCCAGTATATTAGGTACACTAAAGGACAAACACCCGATATATTAGGTACACTAAAGGACAAACACTCGATATATTAGGTTCACTAAAGGACAAACACCCAATATATTAGGTACACTAAAGGACAAACACCCAATATATTAGGTTCACTAAAGGACAAACACCCAGTATAATAAGGTACACTAAAGGACAAACACCCAGTATATTAGGTACACTAAAGGACAAACACCCGATATATTAGGTACACTAAAGGACAAACACTCGATATATTAGGTACACTAAAGGACAAACACCCGATATATTAGGTACACTAAAGGACAAACACCCGATATATTAGGTACACTAAAGGACAAACAACCGATATATTAAGTACACTAAAGGACAAACACCCAATATATTACGTACACTAAAGGACAAACACCCAATATATTACGTACACTAAAGGACAAACACCCAGTATATTAGGTACACTAAAGGACAAACACCCAGTATATTAGGTACACTAAAGGACAAACACCCAATATATTACGTACACTAAAGGACAAACACCCAGTATATTAGGTACACTAAAGGACAAACACCCAGTATATTAGGTACACTAAAGGACAAACACCCAATATATTAGGTACACTAAAGGACAAACACCCAGTATATTAGGTACACTAAAGGACAAACACCCAATATATTAGGTACACTAAAGGACAAACACCCAATATATTAGGTACACTAAAGGACAAACACCCGATATATTAGGTACACTAAAGGACAAACACCCGATATATTAGGTACACTAAAGGACAAACACCCGATATATTAGGCACACTAAAGGACTAACACCCAATATATTAGGTACACTAAAGGACAAACACCCGATATATTAGGTACACTAAAGGACAAACACCCGATATATTAGGTATACTAAAGGACAAAAACCCAATATATTAGGTACACTAAAGGACAAACACCCGATATATTAGGTACACTAAAGGACAAACACCCAATATATTAGGTACACTAAAGGACAAACACCCAGTATATTAGGTACACTAAAGGACAAACACCCGATATATTAGGTACACTAAAGGACAAACACCCAGTATATTAGGTACACTAAAGGACAAACACCCGATATATTAGGTACACTAAAGGACAAAAACCCGATATATGAGGTCCACTAAAGGACAAACACCTGATATATTAGGTACACTAAAGGACAAACACCCGATATATTAGGTACACTAAAGGACAAACACCCGATATATTAGGTACACTAAAGGACAAACACCCGATATATTAGGTACACTAAAGGACAAACACCCGATATATTAGGTACACTAAAGGACTAACACCCGATATATTAGGTACACTAAAGGACAAACACCCGATATATTAGGTACACTTAAGGACAAACACCCGATATATTAGGTACACTAAAGGACAAACACCCAATATATTAGGTACACTAAAGGACAAACACCCAATATATTAGGTACACTAAAGGACAAACACCCAATATATTAGGTACACTAAAGGACAAACACCCAGTTTATTAGGTACACTAAAGGACAAACACCCAATATATTAGGTACACTAAAGGACAAACACCCAATATATTAGGTACACTAAAGGACAAACACCCAGTTTATTAGGTACACTAAAGGACAAACACCCGATATATTAGGTACACTTTAGGAAAAACACCCGATATATTAGGTACACTAAAGCACAAACACCCAATATATTACATCAGTGTGTGAATGGGTGTGTGTGAATGGGTGAATGTGGAAAATAGTGTCAAAGCGCTTTGAGTTCCTTAAAAAGGTAGAAAAGCGCTATACAAGTACGACCCATTTACCATTTACCATTTATATTAGGTACACTAAAGGACAAACACCCAATATATTAGGTACACTAAAGGACAAACACCTAATATATTAGGTACACTAAAGGACAAACACCCAGTTTATTAGGTACACTAAAGGACAAACACCCAGTATATAAGGTACACTAAAGGACAAACACCCAATATATTAGGTACACTAAAGGACAAACACCCAGTATATTAGGTACACTAAAGGACAAACACCCAATATATTAGGTACACTAAAGGACAAACACCCAGTATATTAGGTACACTAAAGGACAAACACCCAATATATTAGGTACACTTAAGGACAAACACCCAGTATATTAGGTACACTAAAGGACAAACACCCAATATATTAGGTACACTAAAGGACAAACACCCAATATATTAGGTACACTAAAGGACAAACACCCAGTATATTAGGTACACTAAAGGAAAAACACCCGATATATTAGGTACACTAAAGGACAAACACCCGATATATTAGGTACACTAAAGGACAACACCCAGTATATTAGGTACACTAAAGGACAAACACCCAATATATTAGGTACACTAAAGGACAAACACCCAATATATTAGGTACACTAAAGGACAAACACCCGATATATTAGGTACACTAAAGGACAAACACCCGATATATTAGGTACACTAAAGGACTAACACCCGATATATTAGGTACACTAAAGGACTAACACCCGATATATTAGGTACACTAAAGGACAAACACCCGATATATTAGGTACACTAAAGGACAAACACCCAGTATATTAGGTATACTAAAGGACAAACACCCGATATATTAGGTACACTAAAGGACAAACACCCGATATATTAGGTAAACTAAAGGACTAACACCCAATATATTAGGTACACTAAAGGACTAACACCCAATATATTAGGTACACTAAAGGAGTAACACCCAATATATTAGGTACACTAAAGAACAAACACCCAATATATTAGGTACACTAAAGAACTGTTTCAACGTGAGACAAGCAGAAGACTGAATATATTTTATTTGTCACATCTGATCGGAGAGCAGTTTATTATTCTTTGACTTTTGTACACTGACTCACACACACACACACACACACACACACACACACACACACACACACACACACACACACACACACACACACACACACACACACACACACACACACACACACACACACACGTTGTGTAGCAATACATGTTGTGTTTTTGGGGGGAAGCAACATTGTCAGAGTAGCACCAAGCAGACAAAGTACCAAAACTGACAAGTAGAAATGTCAAGAAAGGCACTTAAAACATGTCTCAAAATGTCTCCATGAAGATGTGGTAAAAACATGTTTTTAAAAGATGCAGGAAAGGAAAAATTTGCGACGTTCTTCCACCACTTCCTGCTGAAGATGAAGTGTTTGACGTTAGGGTCCTCCGGGTCAAAAGGTCAGCAGACATTTCCACACAAACACACTGCGAGAAGAGAGAAGTCTTCAACATGTCATGAAGCTTTGCAGCCGGCAGGAGGCGACATTTACCTGCAGTCGTCAGCACCTGTGCTGATCACGTGACTGTCGCCCTGGGAGAAACGCACGTTGGTGACGTGAGGCGAGTGTCCCACGTAACGCTTGTGTTTGGCCTGTGGGGGCGACATCACATCACCTGACAACCTTGCCTTTGTTGCCACCTTTCATACACGCAAACTTTGTTGCCACCTTTCATACGCAAACTTTGTTGCCACCTTTCGTACGTACAAACTTTGTTGCCACCTTTCGTACTTACAAACTTTGTTGCCACCTTTCGTACTTACAAACTTTGTTGCCACCTTTCGTACTTACAAACTTGTCGGTGCACGGGAAGTCGAAGAGTTTGATGAGTCCCAGGTCGTCGCCAGTCACCACGTTGGAGCCGCCATGTGACACACACGCACTCGTCACGTCCGCCTGCTCGGCGTTTCTCGGCCAGATGCCCAAAACTTCGTCTCCCAGCACGCTGACCACACAAAACACTTCCTCAACCATCTTTGCATACCTACCATACTTCCATCCAAATACCATAATTTCATCTGTACGATACTTGCATCTGTGTACGATACTTTCATCTGTACGATACTTGCACCCACGTACGATACTTGCATCCGTACGATACTTGCATCCACGTACGATACATTTATCTATACGATACTTTCATCCGTACGATACTTTTTATCCGTACAATACTTGCATCCACGTATGATACTTTCATGAATACAGCTCGTGGCCCAGGAAACAAACATTGATAAATAAAGATTTAATTTTTTATATTATTTAAAGGTAAATAATCAAATTATTAAAAAGTAAATATATATAATAATAACATGTAAAGATTCATGTTAAGTAAATATATATATATATATATATATGGTATTAATAATGTGTATATATTGTTATTAATATGTAAATATGTATGTTATTAATAATATGTAAAGATTGTTATTATTAATAAGTAGATATATATATATATATATATTCATGGTATCAAGTAAATATGTATGTTAATATGTAAAGATTCATGTTATTATTAATAAGTAAATATATATATATATAATTATGTAAATATTAATATTATTAATAAGTAAATATGTATGTTAATATGTAAAGATTCATGTTATTCTTAAGTAAATATATATATATATATTATTATGTAAATATTCATATTATTAATAGGTAAATATGTATGTTAATATGTAAAGATTCATGTTATTATTAATAAGTAAATATATATTATTAATAATATGATTATTTACATAATAATATATATATACATATATATTATTATGTAAATAATCATATAATTAATAAGTACACATATATATATATATATATATATATATATATATATAAAAATATGTATGTTAATATGTAAAGATTCATGTTATTATTAATAAGTATATATATATATATATATATATATATACATATACATATATATATATATATATATATATATATATATATATATACATACATATATATATATATGTATATATATATACATATATATATATATATATATATATATATAAATAATTAAGTAAATATTTATATTATTACCAAGTAAATATGTATGTTAATATGTAAAGATTCATGTTATTATTGAGTTTAGTTTTATGTTATTAATAAGTAAAGATGTATGTCATTAATAATATGTAAATATGAATGTCCTGCTATTATAAAGTAAAGATTCATGTTCTCACTCTTAGTACAGTTGTCAAATATTTGCGTGAGTATCTTTATGAAATAACTAACAGACATTTAGTATTACTGGATGGGTTGCAATAATTGGAGTGGTCCGTCAGTAACAAGTTTGTACACCAGATGGTGGTGTTGCACAAATGATGTTCATGACATACAGGCCACTTCTTGTGGTTGCAATTCACCGTTAAAAAGGAGAGAAGAAGGTAAATATTCAGAGTGTTATTTGTGATGTACTATAAGAGTACACAACACAGTACAGTACAGTACAGTACAGTACAGTACAGTACACGCCATCCTCCTGTTACTACACTTTACACCCTCAGGAGGATTACTGTACTAAAAGTCAACTCTTTGTGTGTGAGTGTGTGTGTGTGTGTGTGTGTGTGTGTGTGTGTGTGTGTGTGTGTGTGTGTGTGTGTGTGTGTGTGTGTGTGTGTGTGTGTGTGTGTGTGTGTGTGTGTCACCTGGTCCAGGAAGCCCAGGTGATTCTGTCAATGACGTTCTGCTCAGTCAGCAGTTTTCCAGAAGGAAGTTCAAACACCAAACGTTTGTACGCACCTGTGCACACCTGCACACACACACATTACATCTACCTGTTTCTTTTCAGCACGTGGCTGCAATCAAACATGAACATGGCTCTGAATACTTTACGTACACACAGTTAATGAAAGGTGTACAAGTGAATTAATGAATGAAATGTGTAGCAGTGAATCAATAAAGGTGTAAAAGTGAATCAATAAAGGTGTACAAGTGAATCAATAAAGGTGTACAAGTGAATCAATGAATGAAATGTGTAGAAGTGAATCAATAAAGGTGTAATAGTGAATCAATAAAGGTGTAGAAGTGAATCAATGAATGAAATGTGTAGAAGTGATTCAATAGAGGTGTAAAAGTGAATCAATAAAGGTGTACAAGTGAATCAATGAATGAAATGTGTAGAAGTGAATCAATAAATGTGTACAAGTGAATCATTGAATGAAATGTGTAGAAGTGAATCAATAAAGGTGTAAAAGTGAATCAATAAAGGTGTATAAGTGAATCAATAAAGGTGTACAAGTGAATCAATGAATGCAATGTGTAGAAGTGAATCAATAAAGGTGTATAAGTGAATCAATGAATGAAATGTGTAGAAGTGAATCAATAAATGTGTATAAGTGAATCAATAAAGGTGTATAAGTGAATCAATGAATGACATGTGTATAAGTGAATCAATAAAGGTGTAGAAGTGAATCAATGAATGAAATGTGTATAAGTGAATCAATAAAGGTGTATAAGTGAATCAATGAATGAAATGTGTATAAGTGAATCAATAAAGGTGTATAAGTGAATCAATAAAGGTGTATAAGTGAATCAATGAATTAAATGTGTAGAAGTGAATCAATAAAGGTGTATAAGTAAATTAATGAATGAAATGTGTAGGAGTGAATCAATAAAGGTGTAGGAGTGAATCAATAAAGGTGTACAAGTGAATCAATAAAGGTGTAAAAGTGAATCAATAAAGGTGTAGAAGTGAATCAATGAATGAAATGTGTAGAAGTGAATCAATAAAGGTGTATAAGTAAATTAATGAATGAAATGTGTAAAAGTGAATCAATAAAGGTGTAGAAGTGAATCAATGAATGAAATGTGTAGAAGTTAATCAATAAAGGTGTACAAGTGAATGAACAAAGATGTATAAGTGAATCAATGAATGAAATGTGTATAAGTGAATCAATAAAGGTGTAGAAGTGAATCAATAAAGGTGTACAAGTGAATCAATAAAGGTGTAAAAGTGAATCAATAAAGGTGTATAAGTGAATCAATGAATGAAATGTGTAGAAGTGAATCAAAAAAGGTGTACAAGTGAATCAAAAAAGTGTATAAGTGAATCAATGAATGAAATGTGTAGAAGTGAATCAATAAAGGTGTACAAGTGAATCAATAAAGGTGTATAAGTGAATCAATGAATGAAATGTGTAGAAGTGAATCAATAAAGGTGTATAAGTGAATCAATAAAGGTGTATAAGTGAATCAATGAATGAAATGTGTATAAGTGAATCAATAAAGGTGTATAAGTGAATCAATAAAGGTGTACAAGTGAATCAATAAAGGTGTATAAGTGAATCAATAAAAGTGTACAAGTGAATCAATGAATGAAATGTGTAGAAGTGAATCA
This sequence comes from Nerophis lumbriciformis, assembly GCF_033978685.3. Lineage (NCBI taxonomy): Eukaryota > Metazoa > Chordata > Actinopteri > Syngnathiformes > Syngnathidae > Nerophis > Nerophis lumbriciformis. The sequence goes on along the minus strand of NC_084549.2, from coordinate 68,126,915 downwards.
ATAAAGGTGTATAAGTGAATCAATAAAAGTGTACAAGTGAATGTGTATAAGTGAATCAATAAAGGTGTATAAGTGAATCAATGAATGAAATGTGTAGAAGTGAATCAATAAAGGTGTAGAAGTGAATCAATAAAGGTGTATAAGTGAATCAATGAATGAAATGTGTAGAAGTGAATCAATAAAGGTGTACAAGTGAATCAATAAAGGTGTAGAAGTGAATCAATGAATGAAATGTGTAGAAGTGAATCAATAAAGGTGTAAAAGTGAATCAATAAAGGTGTATAAGTGAATCAATGAATGAAATGTGTAGAAGTGAATCAATAAAGGTGTAGAAGTGAATCAATAAAGGTGTAGAAGTGAATCAATAAAGGTGTATAAGTGAATCAATTAATGAAATGTGTAGAAGTGAATCAAAAAAGGTGTACAAGTGAATCAAAAAAGGTGTATAAGTGAATCAATGAATGAAATGTATAGAAGTGAATCAATAAAGGTGTAGAAGTGAATCAATAAAGGTGTATAAGTAAATTAATGAATGAAATGTGTAGAAGTGAATCAATAAAGGTGTACAAGTGAATCAATAAAGGTGTACAAGTGAATCAATAAAGGTGTAAAAGTGAATCAATAAAGGTGTAGAAGTGAATCAATGAATGAAATGTGTAGAAGTTAATCAATAAAGGTGTACAAGTGAATCAACAAAGATGTATAAGTGAATCAATGAATGAAATGTGTACAAGTGAATCAATAAAGGTGTAGAAGTGAATCAATGAATGAAATGTGTAGAAGTGAATCAAAAAAGGTGTACAAGTGAATCAAAAAAGGTGTATAAGTGAATCAATGAATGAAATGTGTAGAAGTGAATCAATAAAGGTGTACAAGTGAATCAATAAAGGTGTATAAGTGAATCAATGAATTAAATGTGTAGAAGTGAATCAATAAAGGTGTATAAGTGAATCAATAAAGGTGTATAAGTGAATCAATGAATGAAATGTGTATAAGTGAATCAATAAAGGTGTATAAGTGAATCAATAAAGGTGTACAAGTGAATCAATAAAGGTGTATAAGTGAATCAATAAAAGTGTACAAGTGAATCAATGAATGAAATGTGTAGAAGTGAATCAATAAAGGTGTATAAGTGAATCAATAAAAGTGTACAAGTGAATGTGTATAAGTGAATCAATAAAGGTGTATAAGTGAATCAATAAAGGTGTATAAGTGAATCAATGAATGAAATGTGTAGAAGTGAATCAATAAAGGTGTAGAAGTGAATCAATAAAGGTGTATAAGTGAATCAATGAATGAAATGTGTAGAAGTGAATCAATAAAGGTGTACAAGTGAATCAATAAAGGTGTAGAAGTGAATCAATGAATGAAATGTGTAGAAGTGAATCAATAAAGGTGTAAAAGTGAATCAATAAAGGTGTATAAGTGAATCAATGAATGAAATGTGTAGAAGTGAATCAATAAAGGTGTAGAAGTGAATCAATAAAGGTGTACAAGTGAATCAATAAAGGTGTATAAGTGAATCAATTAATGAAATGTGTAGAAGTGAATCAATAAAGGTGTAAAAGTGAATCAATAAAGGTGTATAAGTGAATCAATGAATGAAATGTATAGAAGTGAATAAATAAAGGTGTAGAAGTGAATCAATAAAGGTGTAGAAGTAAATTAATGAATGAAATGTGTAGAAGTGAATCAATAAAGGTGTAGAAGTGAATCAATAAAGGTGTACAAGTGAATCAATAAAGGTGTAAAAGTGAATCAATAAAGGTGTACAAGTGAATCAATAAAGGTGTACAAGTGAATCAATAAAGGTGTAAAAGTGAATCAATAAAGGTGTACAAGTGAATCAATAAAGGTGTACAAGTGAATCAATAAAGGTGTAAAAGTGAATCAATAAAGGTGTAGAAGTGAATCAATGAATGAAATGTGTAGAAGTTAATCAATAAAGGTGTACAAGTGAATCAACAAAGATGTATAAGTGAATCAATGAATGAAATGTGTATAAGTGAATCAATAAAGGTGTAGAAGTGAATCAATAAAGGTATAAAAGTGAATCAATAAAGGTGTACAAGTGAATCAATAAAGGTGTAAAAGTGAATCAATAAAGGTGTACAAGTGAATCAATGAATGTAATGTGTATAAGTGAATCAATAAAGGTGTATAAGTGAATCAATGAATGAAATGTGTAGAAGTGAATCAATAAAGGTGTATAAGTGAATCAATGAATGAAATGTGTAGAAGTGAATCAATAAAGGTGTAAAAGTGAATCAATAAAGGTGTATAAGTGAATCAATGAATGAAATGTGTAGAAGTGAATAAATAAAGGTGTAGAAGTGAATCAATAAAGGTGTAGAAGTAAATTAATGAATGAAATGTGTAGAAGTGAATCAATAAAGGTGTACAAGTGAATCAATAAAGGTGTACAAGTGAATCAATAAAGGTGTAAAAGTGAATCAATAAAGGTGTACAAGTGAATCAATAAAGGTGTACAAGTGAATCAATAAAGGTGTAAAAGTGAATCAATAAAGGTGTACAAGTGAATCAATAAAGGTGTACAAGTGAATCAATAAAGGTGTAAAAGTGAATCAATAAAGGTGTACAAGTGAATCAATAAAGGTGTACAAGTGAATCAATAAAGGTGTAAAAGTGAATCAATAAAGGTGTAGAAGTGAATCAATGAATGAAATGTGTAGAAGTTAATCAATAAAGGTGTACAAGTGAATCAACAAAGATGTATAAGTGAATCAATGAATGAAATGTGTATAAGTGAATCAATAAAGGTGTAGAAGTGAATCAATAAAGGTGTACAAGTGAATCAATAAAGGTATAAAAGTGAATCAATAAAGGTGTACAAGTGAATCAATAAAGGTGTAAAAGTGAATCAATAAAGGTGTACAAGTGAATCAATGAATGTAATGTGTATAAGTGAATCAATAAAGGTGTATAAGTGAATCAATGAATGAAATGTGTAGAAGTGAATCAATAAAGGTGTATAAGTGAATCAATTAGAGACCCCCAGACTTCCCTCTCCAGAGCAACATTAGCAACTTCCTCCTGGGGGATGGTGAAGTGTTCCCAGGCCAGAGAGGAGATGTAACCCTAACCCATCATGACCCACACTTCATCACCATAAGTGAGAGTAGGACTGGAGATAGCTCGGTAGACTGAGAGCTTTGCCTTCTGGCCCAGCTCTCATTAGATCACAACAGTGCGGCAGAAAGACCGCAATGCTGCCCCAGCTGCTCCCATTCTCCGCCTGATGTCCTTCTCCATCTTTAACCTCACTCATGAACAAGACCCCGAGATACTTAAACTCCTCCACCTGGGACAGTCTGGTTCTCTACCTGGACTGTACAAACCATCGCTTTCCTGCTGAGAACCATGGCCTTTAGATTTAGAGATGCTGAGGTGTATCAATGACTGAATGAAATAGAAATGAAAGGTGTAGAAATGAATCAATAAAAGGTGATTCAATGAAGGAATGAAATAGAAATGAATGAATGAATGAATGGATTAAGAACAAGGTGTGTACCTGTATGTGTGTACCTGTATGTGTGTACCTGTATGTGTGTACCTGTATGTGTGTACCTGTATGTGTGTACCTGTATGTGTGTACCTGTATGTGTGTACCTGTATGTGTGTGCTGTCAGAAGAGAAGTCCAGGTGCAGGACAAAGGCGGGCAGGTGACAGCAGGAAACCATCCTGCTCAGTGTGGATCCTCCTAACACCTCATAGACATCCACGCTGTTCTCCAGAGAACCCACCGCCAACATTCTTCTGTCTGGACTGAATCTACACACACATTTAGACACACCTTTACCAAGACCTTCAGCCACACCTTTAGCAAGACCTTCAACCACACTTAGCAAGACCTTCAGTCACACCTTTAGCAAGACCTTCAACCACACTTAGCAAGACCTTCAGTCACACCTTTCGCCAGACGTTCAGCCACACCTTTAGCAAGACGTTCAGCCACACCTTTACCGAAACGTTCAACCACAATTAGAAAGACCTTCAGTCACACCTTTCGCAAGATCATCAGCCACACCTTTAGCAAGACCTTCAGCCACACCTTTAGCAAAACCTTCAGCCACACCTTTAGTAAAACGTTCAACCACACCTTTCGCCAGACGTTCAGCTATACCTTTAACAAAACGTTCAGCCACACCTTTAGCAAGACCTTCAGCCACACCTTTAGCAAGACGTTCAGCCACACCTTTACCAAGACCTTCAGCCACACCTTTACCAAGACATTCAGCCACACCTTTACCAAGATGTTCAGCCACACCTTTACCAAGACGTTCAACCACACTTAGCAAGACCTTCAGTCACATCTTTAGCAAGACCTTCAGCCACACCTTTAGCAAGACATTCAACCCCACCTTTAGCCAGACCTTCAGCTATACCTTTAACAAGACATTCAGCCACACCTTTACCAAGACGTTCAACCACACTTAGCAAGACCTTCAGCCACACCTTTAGCAAAACCTTCAGCCACACCTTTAGCAAAACCTTCAGCCACACCTTTAGCAAGACCTTCAGTCACACCTTTAGCAAGACCTTCAGCCACACTTTTAGCAAGACCTTCAGTCACACCTTTAGCAAGACCTTTAGCCACGCCTTTAACAAGACTTTCAACCACACCTTTAGCCAGACGTTCAGCTATACCTTTAACAAGATGTTCAACCACACTTAGCAAGACCTCCATCCACACCTTTAACAAGATCTTCAGCCACACCTTTAACAAGACCTTCAGCCACACCTTTAACAAGACGTTCAGCCACACCTTTACCAAGACGTTCAACCACACTTAGCAAGACCTCCATCCACACCTTTAACAAGATTTTCAGCCACAACTTTAACAAGACCTTCAGCCACACCTTTAACAAGACCTTCAGCCACACCTTTAACAAGACCTTCAGCCACACCTTTTGCAAGACCTTCAGCCACACCTTTAACAAGACTTTCAGCCACACCTTTAACAAGACCTCCATCCACACCTTTAACAAGACCTTCAGCCACACCTTTAACAAGACCTTCAGCCACACCTTTAACAAGACCTCCAGTCACACCTTTAGCAAGACCTTCAGCCACACTTTTAGCAAGACCTTCAGCCACACCTTTAGCAAGACCTTCAGCCACACCTTTAGCAAGACCTTCAGCCACACCTTTAACAAGACCTTCAGCCACACCTTTAGCAAGACCTTCAGCCACACCTTTAGCGTGACGCTGGGAGAGGTCACATTACCTGATGTCCTGAATGGCGGCACCACGGTCTCTCTTCTTTGCCCACACCTTGAGGGAGTTGGAGAAGAGGAGGAGGAACTCTCCGTTCTTCATCCCCACGGCCAGCATCTCTCCATCCCAACTGAAGCTCACGCTCACCGCTGCATGGCCCACACACACCTTCTTTTGCAGCTTCTGCAGGGGGGATGGGTCACAATGAGATAACTACATATTAGATGTCCTAATATCTAGTTGTTTAGCCTACTAGCTGTTTTGCTAGTTAGCTTGCTAGATTACAGGCTAGTTAGCGTGAGTTTTGAGAGTTACCTTGCCAGCTAACCTTCTAGCTACTTTGTTGGTTGTCTTGTTAGTAATCTTTCTAGGTATTTAGTTAGTTAGCTTTCTAGATCACAGGCTAGTTAGCGTGAGTTTGAGTTACCCTGAAATTTAACTTTCTAGTTAGTTTGTTGTTTGTTTGTTTTGTTATCTTTCTAGGTATTTAGCTAGTTAACTTGTTGGGACACAAGCTAGTTATCGTACGTTTTGAGAGTTACCTTTCTAGCAAACGTTGTAGTTATTTTGTTGGTTGTCTTGTTAGTTATCTTTCTAGGCGTTTAGCTAGTTAGCTTGAGTTTTGAGAGTAACCTTGCTAGCTAACTTTCTAGTTATTCTGTTGGTTGTCTTGTTAGTTATCTTTCTAGGCATTTAGCTAGTTACCTTGCTAGATCACAGGCTAGTTAGCGTGAGTTTTGAGAGTTACCGTGCCAGCTAACGTTCTAGCTACTTAGTTGGTTGTCTTGTTAGTTATCTTTCTAGGCATTTAGCTAGTTAGCTCGTTAGATCACAGTCTAGTTAGAGTGAGGTTTGAGAGTCACCTTACTAGTTAACTTTTTAGTTATTATGTCGATTGTCTTGTTAGTTATCTTTCAAGGTATTTAGCTAGTTAGCTTACTAAATTACAGGCTAGTTAGCGTGAATTTTGAGAGTTACCTTGCAAGCTAACTTTTTAGTTATTATGTCGGTTGTCTTTTAGTAATTTTTCTCGGCATTTAGCTGGTTACCATGCTAGATCACAGGCAAGTTATCGTGAGTTTTGAGGGTTACCTTGCAAGGTAACTTTTTAGTTATTATGCCGGTTGTCTTGTTAGTTATCTTTCAAGGTATTTAGCTAGTTAGTTTGCTAGATTACAGGCTAGTTAGCGGGAGTTTTGAGAGTTACCTTGCAGGCTAACTTTCTAGTTATTTTGTTGGTTGTCTTGTTAGTTATCTTTCTAGGTATTTAACTAGTTAGCTTGCTAGATCACAGGCTAGTTAGCATGAGTTTTAAGAGTTATCTTGCTAGCTAACTTTCTAGTTATTTTTGTTGGTTGTCTTGTTAGTTATCTTTCTAGGCATTTAACTAGTTAGCTTGCTAGATCACAGGCTAGTTAGCACGAGTTTTAAGAGTTATCTTGCTAGCTAACTTTCTAGTTATTTTGTTGGTTGTCTTGTTAGTTATCTTTCTAGATATTTAACTAGTTAGTTTGCTAGATCACAGGCTAATTAGCATGACTTTTAAGAGTTATCTTGCTAGTTAACTTTTTAGTTATTATGTCGATTGTCTTGTTAGTTATCTTTCAAGGTATTTAGCTAGTTAGCTTACTAAATTACAGGCTAGTTAGCGTGAATTTTGAGAGTTACCTTGCAAGCTAACTTTTTAGTTATTATGTCGGTTGTCTTTTAGTAATTTTTCTCGGCATTTAGCTGGTTACCATGCTAGATCACAGGCAAGTTATCGTGAGTTTTGAGGGTTACCTTGCAAGGTAACTTTTTAGTTATTATGCCGGTTGTCTTGTTAGTTATCTTTCAAGGTATTTAGCTAGTTAGTTTTCTAGATTACAGGCTAGTTAGCGGGAGTTTTGAGAGTTACCTTGCAGGCTAACTTTCTAGTTATTTTGTTGGTTGTCTTGTTAGTTATCTTTCTAGGTATTTAACTAGTTAGCTTGCTAGATCACAGGCTAGTTAGCATGAGTTTTAAGAGTTATCTTGCTAGCTAACTTTCTAGTTATTTTGTTGGTTGTCTTGTTAGTTATTTTTCAAGGTATTTAGCTAGTTAGCTTGCTAGATTACAGGCTAGTTAGCGTGAGTTTTGAGAGTTACCTTGCAGGCTAACTTTCTAGTTATTTTGTTGGTTGTCTTGTTAGTTATCTTTCTAGGCATTTTTTTTAGTTAGCTTGCTAGATCACAGGATAGTTAGCATGAGTTTTAAGAGTTATCTTGCTAGCTAACTTTCTAGTTAATTTGTTGGTTGTCTTGTTTGTAATCTTTCTCGGCATTTAGCCGGTTAGCTTGCTAGATCACAGGCAAGTTATCGTGAGTTTTGAGAGTTACCTTGCAAGCTGACTTTTTAGTTATTATGTCGGTTGTCTTGTTAGTTATCTTTCAAAGTATTTAGCTCGTTAGCTTGCTAGATTACAGGCTAGTTAGCGTGAGTTTTGAGAGTTACCTTGCAGGCTAATGTTCTAGCTATTTTGTTGGTTGTCTTGTTAGTTATCTTTCTAGGCATTTTTCTAGTTAGCTTGCTAGATCACAGGCTAGTTAGCATGAGTTTTAAGAGTTTTCTTGCTAGCTAACTTTCTAGTTATTTTTGTTGGTTGTCTTGTTAGTTATCTTTCTAGGTATTTAACTAGTTATCTTGCTAGATCACAGTCTAGTTAGCACGAGTTTTAAGAGTTATCTTGCTAGCTAACTTTCTAGTTAATTTGTTGGTTGTCTTGTTAGTAATCTTTCTCGGCATTTAGCTGGTTAGCTTGCTAGATCACAGGCAAGTTATCGTGAGTTTTGAGAGTTACCTTGCAAGGTAACTTTTTAATTATTATGCCGGTTGTCTTGTTAGTTATCTTTCAAGGTATTAAGCTTTTTAGCTTGCTAGATTACAGGCTAGTTAGCGTGAGTTTTGAGAGTTACCTTGCAGGCTAACTTTCTAGTTATTTTGTTGGTTGTCTTGTTAGTTATCTTTCTAGGCATTTTTCTAGTTAGCTTACTAGATCACAGGCTTGTTAGCATGAGTTTTAAGAGTTATCTTGCTAGCTAACTTTCTAGTTATTTTGTTGGTTGTCTTGTTAATAATCTTTCTCTGCATTTAGCTGGTTAGCTTGCTAGATCACAGGCAAGTTATCGTGAGTTTTGAGAGTTACCTTGCAAGCTAACTTTTTAGTTATTATGTCGGTTGTCTTGTTAGTCATCTTTCAAGGTATTTAGCTTGTTAGCTTGCTAGATTACAGGCTAGTTAGCGTGAGTTTTGAGAGTTACCTTGCAGGCTAACTTTCTAGTTATTTTGTTGGTTGTCTTGTTAGTTATCTTTCTAGGCATTTAGCTAGTTAGCGTGGTTTTGAGAGTTACCTTGCAGCCTACCTTTCTAGTTATTTTGTTGGTTGTCTTGTTAGTAATCTTTCTAGGTATTTAGCTAGTTAGCTTGAGTTTTGAGAGTAACCTTGCTAGCTAACTTTCTAGTTATTTTGTTGGTTGTCTTGTTAGTTATCTTTCTAGGCATTTTTCTAGTTAGCTTGCTAGATCACAGGCTAGTTAGAGGGAGTTTTGAGAGTTACCTTGCTAGCTAACATTCTAGTTACTTTGTTGGTTGTCTTGTTAGTAATCTTTCTAAGCATTTAGATAGTTAGCTCGTTAGATCACAGGCTAGTTAGCATGAGTTTTGAGAGTTACCTTACTAGCTAACTTTTTTTAGTTATTATGTCGGTTGTCTTGTTAGTTATCTTTCAAGGTATTTTGCTAGTTAGCTTGCTAGATCACAGGCTAGTTAGCATGAGTTTTGAGAGTTAGCTTTCCAGCTAACGTTGTAGTTACTTTGTTGTTGTCTTTTTAGTTATCTTTCAAGGTATTAAGCTTTTTAGCTTGCTAGATTACAGGCTAGTTAGCGTGAGTTTTGAGAGTTACCTTGATGGTTACATTTGGAGTTATCTTGTCAGCTAGTTTGCTAAATCACACGTTATATGTCTTGATAACTATTTTGTTGTAATACTATATAACTATAGTTATCTTTTGAGATACTCCTCTAGTTAGCTTGCTAGATCACAGGCTAGTTAGCGTGAGTTTTTGAGACTTACCTTGCTAGCTAACTTTCTGGTTATTTTGTTGGTTGTTTTGTTAGTTATCTTTCGAGGTATTTAGCTAGTTAACTTGCTTTATCACAGGCTAGTTAGCATGAGTTTTGAGAGTCACCTTGCTAGCTAACTTTTTAGTTATTTTGTTGGTTTTGTTAGTTATCGTTTTACGTATTTAGCTAGTTAGCTTGCTAGATCACAGGCTAGTTATTGTGAGTTTTGAGAGTTACCTTGCCAGCTAATGTTCTGGTTACTTTGTTGGTTGTCTTGTTTGTTAGCTTCATAGGTATTTAGCTAGTTAACTTGCTGTATCACAGGCTAGTTAGCGTGAGTTTTGAGAGTTACCTGGTAGGCTAACCTTTTAGTTAATTTGTTGGTTTTGTTAGTTATAGTTCTACATATTTAGCTAGTTAGCTTGCTAGATCACAGGCTAGCTATTGTGAGTTTTGAGAGTTACCTTGCCAGCTAATGTTCTAGTCACTTTGTTGGTTGTCTTGTTTGTATTCTTTATAGGTATTTAGAAAGTTACCTTGCTAGATCACATACTAGTTAGCATGAGTTTTGAGCGTTACCTGGTAAGCTAACGTTTTAGTTAATTTGTTGGTTTTGTTAGTTTTCTACATATTTAGCTAGTTAGCTTGCTAGATCACAGGCTAGTTATTGTGAGTTTTGAGAATTATCTTGCCTGCTAATGTTCTAGTTACTTTGTTGGTTGTCTTGTTAGTTATCTTTCGAGGTATTCAGCTAGTTAAGTTGAGTGTTACCTGGTAAGCTAACCTTTTAGTTAATTTGTTGGTTTTGTTAGTTATCGTTCTACGTATTTAGCTAGTTAGCGTGCTAGATCACAGGCTAGTTATTGTGAGTTTTGAGAGTTACCTTGCCAGCTAATGTTCTAGTTACACTGTTGGTTGTCTTGTTTGTATTCTTTATAGGTATTTAGCTAGTTACCTTGCTACATCACACACTAGTTAGCGCGCGTATTGAGCGTTACCTGGTAAGCTAACTTTTTAGTTAATGTGTTGGTTTTGTTAGTTATCTTTCTACATATTTAGCTAGTTAGCTTGCTAGATCACAGGCTAGTTATTGTGAGTTTTGAGAGTTACCTTGCAAGCTAACTTTTTAGTTATTTTGTTGGTTTTGTTAGTTATCTTTCTATGTATTTAGCTAGTTAGATTGTTCGATAATCAGCCAGTTATCTTGAGCTACTCATTTTGCTAGTTACCTCTCTTGTTATCTTTTTAGATATTGTGCTAGTTACCTCGGGTTATCTTGTTACCTAGCTTGTATTTAAATGTGTTGCTAGTTATCCTGTTAGTTGTATTTCTAGCTAACTGGTTAGTCAGCCGGACCTTGTCAGCGAGGTCCCACAGCCTGACGGTGGCGTCGTCGCCGGCCGTGACCAAGACCTCCTTGGCGGGATGACACGTCAGACCCCAGACGCCGCCCCGGGCGTGGCTGTCTAGCAGCACGTTGGACGCCGCGTTCTTCTCGCCCACCTCGATGATCTCGCCGTCCTTGGTGCCCACCAGGATCTTGCCCTGAGGAGGAGGAAGCGGCGGCGTGAGCGAGCGCGACGGAGACGACGGGGTCGCGCGGAAGGCGAAGAGGTCTCACTCTGCCTCGGCACACGGAGCGCACGCACTCCACGGGGCGAGACGACTCCAGCTGGAACGCCCGGCAGCGCTTCATCTCCTGGTCCCACAGCTTGACGGCGCCGCCCTCCTTGGTCCTGTCAGGGAGACACAGGAACAGGACTCAGCGGCGCCCCCCGGCCACAGCGTGCGGTGTTGCGTTCTCACTGACGGCCTCTCCTTGCCGCCGGTGACGATGAGGCCGTCCCTCAGCGTTGTGTACATGCAGAAGACGGGCCCCGTGTGCGCCTTGGCCACCGCCCTCAGCAGGAAGTGCTCCCGCCACACGTACACGTCGCCGTTGACGGCGCCCGTGAAGGTCAGGTCCACCTGCGGGGAGAAGGTTCTGCAATGTTCCGCCTTGCTACTGGGGTGTGTTCCAACTCACGGCTCCGAAGGCGAGGGACAGCATGGTCTGCATGCGGCCGCCCTCCAGCGTGGACACCACGCCTTTCTTGTACACCAGAGCTCCGCCCACCAGCGTCCAGAACTTCACGTGTTTGATTCCCACCGACACGAACTGACAGTCCGAGTCCGGCCGGAACTCCGCCGCAAAGATCCTGTGGGGATGTCCCGCTCTGCCGCACACTCTGGAGCCTGCGGGGAGGGAGGCGAGCGTCTGGTTAAGGGCGAGCGACAGGGCGCGTGCGAGAGTCGCCACCTTCGTGCCAGCGCCACACGCTGACGGTGTGTTCGGGGTCCACGCCCACGGACAGCAGCAGCTTGCCGGTGGCGCTGAAGTTGACGTAAGCCACGCCCCTGGAGTGAGCGCAGCGCAGGACGGACAGCGTGCGCTTGCTCATGGCGTCCCACACGTGGATGCACGGCGTGCCGCCTGCAGGAGGACAGCCGTTACCTCGGCGACAGTGGGAGGAGAGGGTAACCATGGCAACAACACAGCAGCTTTGAAGCAGGACAACCAACGCAAATACACAATTTGATGTTGTGGTTTGTTTA
>NC_084549.2:68100000-68110000 GCF_033978685.3 Nerophis lumbriciformis | reverse complement strand
AAATGTGAATGTGTGCGTGTGTGAATGTGCGGGTGTTTTATTGTGTGTGTGTGTGTGTATTAATGTGAGTTAATGTGTGTGTTTGAAAGTGTGTCTGCATATGTTTGTATATGTGGGTGTGTTTTAATGTGTGTGCGCGTATATTAAGGTGTGTTTTAATGTGTGCGTGTGTGGGTATTAATGTGTGTGTGTGCATGTGTGTGCGTGTGTTTTAATGTGTGCGTGTGTGGGTATTAATGTGTGTGTGTGCATGTGTGTGCGTGTGTTTTAATGTGTGCGTGCGTGGGTATTAATGTGTGTGTGTGTGTGCGTGTGTTTTAATGTGTGTGTGAGTATTAATGTGTGTGTGTGTATTAATTATGTGTGCGTGTGTGTATGCAAGTGTATTCATGTGTGTGTATTAATGTGTGTCAATGTGAATTAAGGTGAATGTGTGCGTGTGTGAATGTGCGTGTGTTTTAATGTGTGTGTATTAATGCGTGTGTTAATGTGTGTGTGTGTATTAGTGTGAGTGTGTATTGTGTGCGTGTATTAAAGTGTGTTAATGTGTGTAAGTGTAATAATGTGAATGTGTGCGTGTGTATTAGTGTGTGTATGTTATTGCGTGTGTGTATTTTTGTGTGCATATGTATATGTATATGCATGTGTGTGTGTGCGTGTATTTATGTGTGTGTTTTAATGTGTGTGTGTGTATTAATGTGTGTGTTAATGTGTGTTTGAGCATGTGTATTAATGTGTGTGTGTGAATTTATTAAATTGTGCGTGTGTGTATGATGTGTATGTGTGCGTACGTGCGTGTGAGTGTACGTGTATGTGTGTGTGTGCGTATGTTTGTATATGTGGGTGTGTATTAATGTGTGCGTGGGTGTATAATGTGTGTAGTAATGTGTACGTGTATTCATGTGTGTGTGTGTGTATATTAATGTGTATGATAATGTATGCATGTGCACGTGTTTATTATTGTGTGTATGTGTGTGTATTAATGTTAGTGTGTGTGTGTTTTAATGTGTGCATGTATTAGTGCGTGTGCTTGTGTTTGTATGTGTGTCTCTGTGTGCATGTGTGTGTATTAATGTGTGTGTGTGCATGTGTGTGTTTATTAATGTGCATGTGTGTGTCTGTACGTGTGTGTCTGTATGTGTGTGTGCATGTGTGTGTCGTACAGTGACAGGGTAGCTGAAGACTTTAAGGAAGCCAAAGTCGTCCCCGGTGGCGAGCAGCGTGCGGTCGCGTGTGAGGGAGGTGGCGTTAACGTCGGTGATGTCACTGTGGGTGGGCCAGATGCCCTCACAGGTGTCTCCCAGCACGCAGGTCCAGGTGTCCCAGTGGAGTCGCTCCAGCTGCACGCCAAGAGCACATGATCAGCTGAGGCGGCGTGCGACGCCATGTTGGCGCCCACCGACCTGCGAGTGTTTGATGAGCTGACGTCTTCCTCGTGGCGCTTCGAAGAAAAGCTGCTCCTTGGCGCCCGTGTTCACCTGCAGCAGCTTACCTGCGGGCGCACGTGTGACATCACCTCCAACATGCAAGGAGGACAGGAAGTGGGCGTTACCTCGCGTGTCCCAGTCCACGTGCGTGACGTAGGTGGACGCCCCCTTGCACACGCCCACTCTCTTGCTGCTCGCCATGTTGTAAATGTCCACGTAGCTGTCATGTGACGCCACCGCCAGGTATTTAGCCGAGTCTGCAACACAGCCAGCTTAGGCCACGCCCATAAACATGGAGGAACTTCAGCCACCAGAGGGCGCCACTATTGATATTGTCTGTGTGTACCTGGACTGAAGCGGATGTCAGAGATGGCGTCTCGGCGATGATGGAAGCTGAGGACATCCTCCAACGTGTCGGCGTTCACCACCAACACGCCACCATCACTCAGACCCACCGCCAACACCTTGCCATCAGGGGAGAAGGCACAGCAACGACTGCCTGCAACACAAATATAACCTTACGACATATGTGACCTCACATGTAACATAACATGCAACATGATATATGACCTCACATGTAACATAACATGCAACATGATATATGACCTCACATGTAACATAACATGTAACATGATATATGACCTCACATGTAACCGAGCATGTAACATAAAATGTAACCTCACAAGTAACATATGTGACCTCACATGTATCGTAACATAAAGATGTAACATAACATGATATGTGACCTTACATGTAACATAAGATGTAACATGATATGTGACCTTACATGTAACATAAGATGTAACACATAACATGTAACATGACATGTGACCTCACATGTAACATAACATGTAACATGATACCTCACATGTAACATAACATGTTACATGTAACCGAGCATGTAACATAAAATGTAACCTCACAAGTAACATATGTGACCTCACATGTAAAGTAACATAAGATGTAACACATAACATGTAACACATAACATGTAACACATAACATGTAACCTGATATGTGACCTCACATGTAACATAACATGTAACATGATATGTGACCTCACATGTAACATAACATGTAACATATTTGACCTCACATGTAACCGAGCATGTAACATAAATGTAATCGAACATGTTACCTCACAAGTAACATATGTGACCTCACATGTAACGTAACATAAGATGTAACACATAACATGTAACATATGTGACCTCACATGTAACATAAGATGTAACACATAACATGTAACATGATTTGTAACATAACATGTAACATAACATGTAACATATTTGACCTCACATGTAACCTCACATGTAACATAAAATGTAACCGAACATGTAACCTCACAAGTAATATATGTGACCTCACATGTAACGTAACATAAGATGTAACACATAACATGTAACATGATATGTGACCTCACATGTAACATAAGATGTAACATAAGATACAAGATAAGATGTAACACATAACACATAACATGTAACATGATGTGTGACCTCACATGTAACATAACATGTAACATGATATGTGACCTCACAAGTAACATATGTGACCTCACATGTAACGTAACATAAGATGTAACATAACATGTAACACATAACATGATATGTGACCTCACATGTAACATAAGATGTAACACATAACATATAACATGATATGTGATCTCACATGTAACCTCACATGTAACATAAATGTAACCGAACATGTAACCTCACAAGTAACATATGTGACCTCACATGTAACGTAACATATGATGTAACACATAACATGTAACATGATATGTGACCTCACATGTAACATAAGATGTAACACATAACATATAACATGATATGTGATCTCACATGTAACATGATATTTGACCTCACATGTAACAGAGCATGTAACATAAAATGTAACCGAACATGTAACCTCACAAGTAACATGATATGTGACCTCACATGTAACGCAACATGTAACATAAGATGTAACATAACATGTAACACATACCATGTAACATGGTATGACCTCACATGTGACATAAGATGTAACATAACATGTAACACATAACATGTAACATATGTGACCTCACATGTAACATAAAATGCAACATAACATGATATGTGACCTCGCATGTAACCGAACATGTGACATAACATGATATGTGACCTCACATGTAACCGAAGATGTAACATAAAATGCAACCAAGCATGTAACATAACATGTACCCTCACATGTAACATAATATGTAACATAACATGTAACAAACATGTAACCTAATACATTACAGAACATGTAACATGTAACCTCACATGTAACAAACCATGTAACATAACATATAACCTAACATGCAACATAATATGTAACACAATATGTAACATAACATATAATATGTAACATAACATGTAACATATGTAACTTAACCTGTAAACTAACATGTAACATAACATGTACCCTAACATGTAACATAATATGTAACATAACATGTAACATAATTCGTAACATAAGATGTAACACAATATGTAACCTAACATGGGACACAAAATGTAACCTAACATGTACCATGAGATGTAACATGACATGTAACCTGAAATGTAACCTAACATGAGACATGACGTGCCCTCTGACCTCTCTTCAGTTTGCGTACAGCCACCATGCGATGAGTGGACGATGTTTCCCACAGTCTGAGAGTTCGGTCGTCGCTGACAGTGGCGCACACGGCCAGGAGGGGATGAGGGGCGAGACCCCACACCTCTCCTGCCATGTGACCCTGCACACACACACACACACACACACACACACACACACACACACACACACACACACACACACACACACACACACACACACACACACACACACACTGGTTATCATTTGGAATGGGGAGCAAGTTTTTGATCATGACTTGTGGGGACCACCCTTTCTACAGGTTGTGGAGGCATAACAAAAATGGTGTAAAATGTCCACTGCCCAGTTAGCTCATACACGTCTTTAAATCTCTGGATTGATGAAGTCATGTGCTGATCATTCTTACTGGGGACCCTGGGGCAAAAGAGTTAATATGGTTCATGGGGACCACATTTAAATCATTTTGCATAATTCACACACATTTGTACGTGACTACTGAGGGCCATTTAAAAAAAAGCAGCGAGTGCAGTACCAGCTACAGCCCGATGAGGGGGCTGCTGTGCAAATGTCTCACACTCAAACTAACCAGTAAACATGTTTTATGGGCCAAGGCTTAAAAATCCCTTCGACATCTTCAGAATGGATCTGACTATCATTAAGGGGACCTGTTGTTTTGTCCCCATACCGTCATACACACACACACACACACACACACACACACACACACACACACACACACACACACACACACACCTGTACCAGCAGAGTCATGGGTCCAGTCTTGTCAATCTCCAGAATTTCGCCGTTTTTGGTTCCCACCAGGATGTGTCCGTGTCCCAAGGTGATGGCCCTGATGGACGGGTTGTCCTCCAGCAGCAGACCTGCACACACACACACACGCTGCGTCTCAACACCTGTGTGTGTGTGTGTGTGTGTGTGTGTGTGTGTACCTTTGGACCCTGCAGACAGGGCAGCTCGCTTGATGGCGTAGGTCTTCAAGCAGCGATCAAACATGTCATCCCACAGCTCCACCACGCCGTCCTTCCCTCCTGTCACAAAGCCCTGAAAGGCCACACTTTTAGCGTCCAGCTAACACACACACACACACACACACACACACACACACACACACACACGCGTGTCCACCTTGTCCAGCGAGAACATGGCAAAGACCGGTCCGTCGTGGGCCTTGACGGTCTTCAGCAGCAGCGCCTCCTTCCAGACGTAAACGTCTCCCGTGGCGGCGCCGGAGAAGACCAGCGCGTCGCTCCGGCCGTAACACGCCGACATCATGGTGTCCGCACGTCCCACGCTCCTGAAGGCACCACGCTTGGAGGTCAGGCCGCCGCCTGGTGGGCAGAGAGAGAAACTGCCGTGAGAACAGGAAGTCATGTTTCTACTTCCTGGACTTTATACAAAACGCGGCAGAAGCTCAGTCGTAAAGAATAGCTTACCTCGACATAAAAGCAGCAGAATTAGTTTTATACTTCCTGTTTTACGCTCTTATTTTGTTGCCACTTCCTTTTCTGTATGTATTGGCTTAGCAGGTGATCCGCTGGGACAACAAGACACGCTAGCAACATCTTAGGAACAATATTTTAGTCTTTTCTCAGCAAGTTTGCGTCTGAACCCAACTAACTTTTTTCTGTCAAGTCTTCCAAGATTCTCAGAACGTTAAAACCCGACTTGCTTCCTTCCTTCCTTCCTTCCGTCCGCATGTCACGCTAAAAGAATTCGTCTTCCCGGCCATCAGCTGGAAGCAGTGGTCAAGGTACCGCCGGCCAACAGAGACAGGAAAGGAAGTGGCAACAAAATAAGAGCGTAAAACAGGAAGTAAACTAAGACGTGACCTGATTTGACCGGTGAGAGCGTATTATCGCCATAATTACAACCCTTTTCGCTCTTGTCATTATAATTAATGACACACGGGGGCGCCACAGACTCATTTTTCTTTTTAAAATGTTGATTTGTTTGTTTTTGAAACGAGGCACTTATTTGAACTTAGCGGCCGAACAAAAAATATACTTTTAAATTGTCAGCATTGTGAATTATGTTGCGTAGTTATATTTATATGGTAATTATTATTCTGTGACTGTAAATTGTTTGCTTGTTTTCTTATTGATGCTTTTATTTTTTTCTGTATTGTGTAGTTATAATTATATGCTTTTACTTGTAACTGTATTGAAGGAAGACTAGTGGGTTGTTGAGGCAACCAGCTAATGGGGATGCTTAATAAAAATCAAATCAAAATCAAATCAATCGTGTATTTACTGTACAAATCCGTAGTGTTTCGAAATAAATACTTTAATCAAGATTATAAACAACAAAAATGCCCAAATGATTGACTCTTTTCTAAGAAAAAAGGTTTACATCAGGGGTGTCAAACTCATTTTAGAGAAAAATCTACTCCCAAGTGGGCCAGACTGGTAAAAATACGGCGCGATAACTTAAAAATAAAGACAATTTCAGATTGTTTTCTTTGTTTAAAAATTAATGTTGTTGTTTTTTTTACACTTAAATAGTATTCTATCTTTGTTGTTATTTATACTTTCTGAATAAATTATGTGATAACGTTCATCAGTCAACTCATTGGTGTTCATTTTCAATTCATCAAGATAAAAAAATTATATCAAAATCTAATTACAGAATGTTATTTATGTAGTTTGCTCATTTTCCTCGACTGGTGCACTAACATTATGTGGTTTATTTTATTTTTTATTTTTTTTTACATATGTAGCATCATCTCCAAAGATACAAAGAATTGCTATTGCGACATCTAGTGGACACACTTAGAACAGCAGTTTCTTTCATTCAAAAATTTTGGCTATTTTTCATACTTAGCAAACCGGATAAAACCTGTTCGCGGGCCTAAACCGTACGTTTGACACCCCTGGTTTACATGGTTCTGTTTTCCTCGTATTTCTTGGTCATTACAAATATTTCGTAGTTCTTGCTTATTAGCCCCGTAGGAGCCCCGCAAGGGCCCTATTGAAACAACTGTGTTTTTTTGTCTTTTTCAGGCCCTTAACATGCATGAAAAGTCCCCTTATTATGGCAAAAAAATGTATATTAAGGGGGCCCCGAAAATGAAGTTTCAATCTTGGCTCTCTAGCGCCACCTTTAAAATAAATTTAAAAAATATCAGTTTCACGTATCGACACGAAAATGGCGGGAGACGCCCATCATGACGGAACGCACATAAAAGCCTCAGGAAGCCATACCTGGAAAACCAACAGGAAGTCACCCTTGAAAAAACGGTGGTGCTATAACGAACTCCTCCTCGGGACTTTGGCCAAACTTTTGTCGGTTAAAACGAAAGATACCACGCATACAGGCGATGAAAAAAAAAACGGCTTCAGGGGTGTCAAACTCATTTTCATTGAGGGCCACGTTGCAGTTTTGGCTTCCCTCAGAGGGCCGCTTGTAACGTGAATAAAATAATTATTACATTTGAGTATGTAAGAAACAAAATCTGTGGATTTGGTAAAATTGCAGAATTTTACCATATTTTATTGTGAAATTCTGGTGATTGAGCTGCCAGTTTTTTGTATATTTATTTTTATTTTGGCATGAAAAAATATGGTTGCTGTTTCCACAGTGTATTACTGTAAATGTAAAAAAATGGCACCGCAGTTTTTTTCTTACGGTAGGATTCTGAAGACCGAGCTGTTTAAAAAAAAATATATATATATTGTCATGTTTACAACCTACTCAGTGGCCTAGTGGTTAGAGTGTCCGCCCTGAGATGGGTAGGTCGTGAGTCATACCAAAGACTATAAAAATGGGAGCAGTTACCTCCCTGCTTGGCACTCAGCATCAAGGGTTGGAATTGGGGGTGTCAGAAAAATTGCATATAAATTATCAAAAAACTTTCCGTTCTCTGAGTTCCCAATAAACAGACAAGAGGCTGTCTTTGTTGCCCCAAGCCAAAGGCTTGGAAAATTCCATTGTGTACGATGGGAGGAGACGGGAGGGGGGTTATCTGTTGTGATTCAAGACTTGCCCAAGCTCGATCCAGGACCAGCCCAAGCCCGAGGCATCTTTCTCTTTTGTGTTAATGTGACCAAAATCTATGGATGTTTCCTTTAGAAACAGCTGTTGTTGTGTAAACAGGGAATATCCAAATAAAGAGCGTGCTGGAAACTGTACAAGAGTACAGACCAGACGTTTCTCCTCAAATTGAGCCAAATTGAATTCTGTCTCTGTTTGATTCGTTGCTTCTTGTCCTGTTTAATAAATGTCATCAATGTTTGAACCTGTTAAATCACCAAAAATGATTCCCGGGCGAAGCCACCGCTGCTGCTCACTGCTCCCCTCACCTCCCAGGGGGTGATCAAGGGCGATGGGTCAAATGCAGAGAATAATTCCGACACACCTAGTGTGTGAGTAACAATCACTGGTACTTTAACTTTACAGTGTACAATTTGATGGATAACTTTGAAATCAGAAGGCTAAGTAGATATTTACCTCTGTTTTTACCCAAAAATGATAATATAATATCTGTTGCATTATTTGATAAAAGTTTAAAAGATGTATCACTTTTTTTTTTCTGTCAAAATAGAAAAAGAAAGGAAGAAAAAGTACGTCATTGATGCGTATTACTTCCGAGCTTTCACGTTCAAAATTGAGTGTGACACCTGTGTCCCACGCTAAAAAATGTGGGCGTGGCTAAAAGTTCAAGTTAAAGTACCAATGATTGTCACACACACACTGAGTGTGGTGAAATTTGTCATCTGCATTTGACCCATCACCCTTGTTCCACCCCCTGGGAGGAGAGGGGAGCAGTGAGCAGCAGCGGTGGCCGCGCCCGGGGAATCATGATGGTGATTTAACCCCCAATTCCAAGCCTTGATGCTGAGTGCCAAGCAGGGAGGTAATGGCTCCCATTTTTTTAGTCTTTGGTATGACTCGGCCGGGGTTTGAACTCACGACCGGACACTCTAACCACTAGGCCACTGAGCAGGTGTTTTCCTGTGTGTAGTGTTATAGTTGTTGTCCTGCGCTCCTATTTTTAGAGGCTTTTCCTGTTTTGTTGGTATTTTCCTGTAGCAGTTTCACGCCCCCTCCAGCTCCATGCGGACCTGAGTGAGGACAGCCTTTTTTCATGACGGGAGGACAACAGGGTGACAAAAACTAAATCATCCAGACTAGAGATAAATTGTATTATTATGTTTATCTTACCTAAAAATAAATAAATTTATTAATTTAAAAAAAATAAAATAAAAATACATTTTTACTATATTTTGCTAAAAACATCAAAATTAATTGTATTTTTATTTGTATTTTTTCGTGACTCCTTATTACATCCAGCCATAGAATTATACATTAAAATAAACATATTTGAAATAATTGATTTTAAATTATCATAATAATTCATTTAAAATGACCATATTTAATTATTAAAATAATTGCTTGTTTATCAACAACTTTAGCATTTTATTCATTACATTTTGAAACTCTCAGAAGCCAAGTTATGTTATATTCCTTAAAATTTATTTATGCAAGTTTGAAGTATCAATTATCTAAAGACAGTTTTGTTTGCATATTTTCAGAATGTAGATATCTATCTATATATATATATATATATATATATATATGAAATACTTGACTTGGTGAATTCTAGCTGTCAATATACTCCTCCCCTCTTAACCACGCCCCCAACCACGCCCCGCCCCACCCCCGACCACGCCCCCAACCCCCACCTCCCAAAATCGGAGGTCTCAAGGTTGGCAAGTATGCTGATGGCTGATGACAAACGTCTACAACTCAGTTTCACAAGTTCCGATCTTGATCCTAATTGCTGAAAAACGATGACGACTATTTTATTTCATGTCATTTTATCAGAGCCCTACTCAAATGTTGTTTTCTTCAATACCTTTAGAATAACTTTTTGAGGCCCCACAAGTGCCCTCATTTTGCAGGCGCCTCAGGTATGGCGACAAATTGAATATTGGATTAGGTTTTGG
>NC_084549.2:68092500-68095000 GCF_033978685.3 Nerophis lumbriciformis | reverse complement strand
GGAGAGCTAGTGGGGTCCATGACGATGACTTCTGTTTTGTTGGATCGGCCGTTTTACTGCCGTGTTACAGACGCTGTTTGGAAACAATTAAGCTATGTAAATAAACATTTACAGAATATTTCTGTGTAAATAAGTAATTTCACAACGTATATATCTGCGACTAATAGTCCGGTGCGGCTTATATATGGACAAACATTTATTTGTTGTGAAGTTGCGCTTTATAGTTCGGAAAATATCAATCAATCAATCAATGTTTATTTATATAGCCCTAAATCACAAGTGTCTCAAAGGGCTGCACAAGCCACAACGACATCAAAAATATGACAAAATATGTAGTTTTTATCTCTGGTAGTGTCTTAACACAACTTTTTCCACTTACCACAACACCGATCTGGGCCAATACCTATATTGGTCTGATACGATATCAGCAGGAAACGTACATAACTGTATTATTTAGTTGTGTGGAATCTTAGAAAAGGTTTGATGGAGCGAAACGGGTCACACTTACGCTGTCTTCAAGTTGAATTGGAGCAGCAATAATTCACAAAGTTCAGCTCAAGTTGAATTATGCGGACACTTTTGTTACTGAATACTTTCTAATCTGCCTTGGAGACTTTGTATGTGTAAGTGATATGTAACTATAACTATTTGATACTTGTTTATATTGACAAATGTCACGTTTTATTGTTCTATGATTATTACCTATGTCTAGCTCGGGTGCTATTGTGTGCTTAGCTGTTGTGTAGCTGCTAGCTCCTAATAGCCAATAGCCAATGCAAGAAAATACCAACCTTGTGTGCTTATTGGACCAGGCTAAGGTTTTATGTAGGAGATTTGAATCCGATTCTAGTTTTTGGTGCTGATATCAGACCGATACCGATTTTGGATTGGCACACTTCTCGTATCGTCCGTTAGCTTAATAAAGTACCGGAGAAGTCCAGAGCGTTGACTCCTCTCTGGTGGAATCCTCTCAGCAAGGAGAGACACGTCAGAGTCTGGACGTCCCACACGTGGATGGTGGGGTTCCTGCCCACCTGTGCAAACACACACACACACACACACACACACACACACACACACTCGTTAGGACAACAGTTTCACCGTGTGTGTGTGTGTGTGTACCTTATTAGTGCGTTAACATTAAGATTTATGTTAGCATTAGCTTTAATATTAGTGTTGGCATTAGCATTAGTGTTAGCATTAGCGTTAACATTAGTTTTAGCATTTATATTAGCTTTAACATTAAGGTTAGCATTAGCATTAGTGTTAGCATTAGCGTTAACATTAGTATTAGCGATAACATTAGCATTAGTGTTAGCATTAGCTAGGTATTAGTGTCAGCATTAATGTAACATCAGTGTTAGCATTAGTGTTACTATAAGCATTAGCGTTAGCATTGACGTTAGCTTTAACATTAACATTAGGATTAGTGTTAGCATTAGTGTAACATTAGTGTTAACGTTAGGATTGCTGTTCGCATTAACGTTAGCATTAGCATTAAGATTAATATCAGTTTTATCATTAGCTGTAACATTAGTGTGAGCCTTAGTATTAGTGTTAACATTACCATTAGTATTAGTGTTAGCATTATCGTAACATTAGTGTTAGCATTAGCATTACTATAAGCATTAACGTTAGCATTAAGGTTAGCTTTAACATTAACAATAGGATTAGTGTTAGCATCGGCATTAGTGTTAACGTTAGGATTGCTGTTCGCATTAAAGCTAGCATTAGCATTAAGATTAAAATCAGTTTTAGCATAAGATGTAACATTAGTGTTAGCCTTAGTATTAGTGTTAGCATTAGCATTACCATTCGTATTAGTGTTAGCATTAGTATTAGTGTTAGCATTACCATTACCATTAGTATTAGTGTTAGCATTAATATAACATTAATGTTAGCATTAGCGTTACTATAAGCATTAGCGTTAGCTTTAACATTAACATTAGGTTTAGTGTTAGCATCAGTGTTAGCATTAGCATTAACATTAGCATATCATTAGTGTTAACGTTAGGATTACTGTTCGCATTAACGCTAGCATTAGCATTAGGATTAATATCAGTTTTAGCATTAGCTGTAACATTAGTATTAGTGTTAGCATTAGCATAACCATTAGTATTAGTGTTAGCATTAACGTAACATTAGTGTTAGCATTAGCGTTACTATAAGCATTAGCGTTAGCATTAACGTTAGCTTTAACATTAACATTAGGATTAGTGTTAGCATTAGCATTAACATTAGCATATCATTAGTGTTAACGTTAGGATTGCGGTTCGCATTAACGCTAGCATTAGCATTAGGATTAATATCAGTTTTAGCATTAGCTGTAACATTAGTTTTAGCCTTAGTATTAGTGTTAGCATTAGCATAACCATTAGTATTAGTGTTGGCATTAACGTAACATTAGTGTTAGCATTAGCGTTACTATAAGCATTAGCGTTAGCACTAACGTTAGCTTTAACATTAACATTAGGATTAGTGTTAGCATTTGCATTAACAT
>NC_084549.2:68007500-68087500 GCF_033978685.3 Nerophis lumbriciformis | reverse complement strand
GTGTTAGCATTAGTGTTAACATTAGCATTAGTGTTAACATTAGCATTAGTGTTACCATTAGCGTTAACATTAGTATTAGCATTATCATTAGTGTTAGCATTAGCGTTAACATTAGGATTAGTGTGAGCATTAACGTTAACATTAGTGTTAGTGTTAGCATTAGTGTTAACATTAGCATTGACATTAATATTAGTGTTAGTATTAGCGGTAACATTAATTTTAGCATTAGAATTAGTGTTAACATTAGTGTTAGCATTAACGTTAGCATTAGCTTTAACATTAGTGTTAGTATTAGCATTAGTGTTAGTATTAGCGTTAACATTAGTATTAGTGTTAGTATTAACATTAGCATAAACATTAGCATTAGCCTTAACATTAGTATTAGCGTTAGCCATAGCATTAACATTGGTATTAGTGTTAGCATTAGCGGTAACATTGTCAACATTAGTTTTAGCATTAGCTTTAACAGTAGTGTTAGCATTAGCGTTAACATTAGTATTAGCGTTAGTGTTAACATTAGCATTAGTGTTAGCATCAGCATTAACTTTAGGATTAGCGTTAGCATTAACTGTAGTGTTAGCATTAGTGCTAGCAGGAATTGACACGAAGGCGGACTACCGAGGATGTTGGCGTCCAGTCCTCCGTTCACGCCGGACTCGGGCTGAAAGCTCCACTGGAAGAGGGCGTGGTCCGCCCCCCCTGTGGTCAGCACCCACTGCAGGTCATGTGACCAGCGGACATTGGTCACATGGGCAGAATGACCCGGGTACTTCTTGAACTTGGCACCTGGCGGCAAGGAGACAGTCAGTCCGAGGAAACAGCAAAGTTGACGGAGAAGAAGACGGACAAGAACCTTTCCTGGCGCACGGGAAGCGGAACAACTTAACCACGCCCGAGTCGTCGCCCGTCGCCAGGACGCCCGCCGCTTGGTTGGCGTCCACGGCGTTGGCCTCGCACACGTCGGAGTATTTGGGCCAGATGCCGTTGACCTCCGGACCTAAGACGCAGCTCCAGGAGGCCCAGCGCTGACCTTGGACATCCTCCTTGCTGAGGAGCGGCTTGCCCACTGAGGACCGGGAGAAGGTTGGACTCATGAGGTCTGGAGGAACACTTGGTAGGACGACGGCGGCGATGGGACAGAGAGCCAAGACCACTTACGAGGCATCCGGTACAATAGACGCTCTCCGGCGCCATCGTTGGTCTGGAGGACTTTGCAGTCCAAGGTCCAGTCCAGGTGTGTGATGAAACTGGAGGACCTGCTGCATTCTCCAACCTGCAGGGAAATGTGGACGCAGGCGTCACCAAGGAGCGGCGCGGCCGCCGGCCACATGTCTGAGGGGCCGTTAGGGACATTATTTAGAATGACCTCTTACATACACTACTGAAATGCTCTCACATAAACAACTGAAATCTTTTTCTTTTATACACACTACTGAGATGTTCTCACATTCACTACTGAAATGCTCTTACATACACTACTGAAATGTTTTTCCTCTCACACACTCTACTGAAACACTCTTATAGACACTACTGAAATGCTCTTATAAACACTACGAAATGCTCTTATATAAACACTACTGAAATGCTCTTACATACACTACTGAAATGTTTTTCTCTCACACACCCTACTGAAACACTCTTATAGACACTACTGAAATGCTCTTATAAACACTACGAAATGCTCTTATACACACACTACTGAAATGCTCTTACATACACTACTGAAATGCTCTTATAAACACTACTGAAATGCTCTTACATACACTACTGAAATGCTCTTATAAACACTACTGAAATGCTCTTACATACACTACTGAAATGTTTTTCTCTCACACACCCTACTGAAACACTCTTATAGACACGACTGAAATGCTCTTATAAACACTACGAAATGCTCTTATACACACACTACTGAAATGCTCTTGCATACACTACTGAAATGCTCTTATAAACACTACTGAAATGCTCTTACATACACTACTGAAATGCTCTTATAAACACTACTGAAATGCTCTTACATACACTACTGAAATGCTCTTATAAACACTACTGAAATTTTGGTAGTGTATGTAAGAGCATTTCAGTAGTGTTTGTGAGAACATTTCAGTAGTGTGTATAAAAGAAAAAGATTTCAGTTGTTTATGTGAGAGCATTTCAGTAGTGTATGTAAGAGGTCATTCTGAATAATGTCCCTAACGGCCCCTCATACACATGACCTACCTTCTTGTAGCGCTGGGAGACGGCGTAGACGTCCACCATTCCGTCGTTGGAGCCCACAGCCAGGTACGCTCCGTCCGGAGAGAACTTCATCTCGTGGATGACCTCCTTCCGGTCCTGGATGTGGACCACCTCCGTCATGTCTCTGTGAGCGAGGGGCGTCCCGTTAGCGGCAGGGCGGGACCAGGCACAAGTGGGCGGGGCCTGCGCTCACCTGACTCTCAGCACGGTGAAGGATCCGTCCTTCATGCCCAGGGCCAGCTGGGAGCCGTCCACGCTGAAGGCCACGCTCCTCACCGCCTCCTCCATGTTGCAGCGTGCGACCAGGGTGCGGTCCAGGAGACTCCACAGCCTGACACACACACACCTTCACTCCCTGCTCCCGCTGGGTCACGTGACCCTCGGCGCCACGCCCACCTGACGGAGCGGTCGTCGCTGCCGGTGACGGCCAGCGGCTTCTTGGGATGCACGTCCAGGGCCCAGAGTTCTCCGTCGCCGTGAGCCTGCATGAGGAGCAGCGGCTTGTCGCGCTCCTGGACCATCACCTGCAACACAACGCCGCTCGCAACAACACCTACAGGCCCCGCCCCCTCAAACACAGCCCGTTCCGCACCTCAAAGATCTCGCCGTCCTGCGTTCCCGCCAGGATTCGGTCGGCTCGCCAGCACACGCTCCGGATGGACAAAGCTGAGGGAGGAAGAGGAGCAGGTGACCAAGATGAGGACCATGAAGATCCACTTCCTGAAGAAGGCACCTTTGTATCCTTGCTCCGCCTCCCGCAGGTCCATCTTGGTGATGGCCTTGAAGTCCACGTCCCACAGCCGCACGCAGCCGTCCCTCCCCCCTGTGGCGAAGCCTTCCTCGCACGCGTACATGCTGAAGATGCCCGCCTGCACGCACACATGCACACCTCATTGTCATCATGAGGTGACATGATAGTCTCATAATATAGACAATGATGAGGTGACATGATAGTCTCATAATAATGAGAACAACAATGAGGTGACATGATAGTCTCATAATAACGAGAACAATAATTAGGTGACATGATAGTCTCATAATAATGAGAACAACAAAGAGGTGACATGATAGTCTCATAATAGTGAGAAAAATAATGAGGTGACATGATAGTCTCATAATAATGAGAACAATAAGGAGGTGACAGGATAGTCTCATAATATAGACAATGATGAGGTGACATGATAGTCTCATAATAATGAGAACAACAATGAGGTGACATGATAGTCTCATAATAACGAGAACAATAATTAGGTGACATGATAGTCTCATAATAATGAGAACAACAAAGAGGTGACATGATAGTCTCATAATAGTGAGAAAAATAATGAGGTGACATGATAGTCTCATAATAATGAGAACAATAAGGAGGTGACATGATAGTCACATAATAATGATAACAATAAGGAGGTGACATAATAGTCTCATAATATTGAGAACAAGAAGGTGACATGATACACTCATGATAATGAGAAGAACAATGAGGTGACATGATAGTCTCATAATAATGAGAACAATGATGAGGTGACATGATAGTCTCACAATAATGAGAACAATAATGAAGTGACATGATAGTCTCACAATATCGAGAACAATAATGAAGTGACATGATAGTCTCATAATATGAGAACAAAGATGAAGTGACATGATAGTCTCATAATAATGACAATGATGAGGTGACATGATAGTCTCATAATAATGAGAACAATAATGAAGTGACATGATAGTGTCATAATAATGACAACAACGATGAGGTGACATGATAGTCTCATAATAATGACAACAACAATGAGGTGACATGATAGTCTCATAATAATAAGAAAAATAATAATGAGGTGAAATGATAGTCTCATAATTATGACAATAATGAGGTGACATGAGTCTCATAATAATGAGAACAATAATGAGGTGACATGATAGTCTCATAATAATGAGAACAATAATGAGGTGACATGATAGTCTCATAATAATGAGAACAACAATGAAGTGACATGATAGTCTCATAATAGTGAGAAAAATAATGAGGTGACATGATAGTCTCATAATAATGAGAACAATAAGGAGGTGACATGATAGTGTCATAATATTGAGAACAAGAAGGTGACATGATACACTCATGATAATGAGAATAACAATGAGGTGACATGATCGTCTCATAATAAAGAGAACAATGATGAGGTGACATGATAGTCTCACAATAATGAGAACAATAATGAAGTGACATGATAGTCTCATAATAATGAGAACAATGATGAGGTGAAATGATAGTCTCATAATAATAAGAAAAATAATGAGGTGACATGATATTCTCAAAATAATGAGAACAATAATGAGGTGACATGACAGTCTCATAATAATGAGAACAATACTGAGGTAACACGATAGTCTCATAATAATGAGACCAATAATGAGGTGACATGATAGTCTCATAATGAGAAAAATAATGAGGTGACATGATAGTCTCATAATAATGAGAACAACAATGAGGTGACATGATAATCTCATAACAACGAGAACAATAATGATAATGACGTGACATGATTGCCTCATAATAATGAGAACAATAATGAGGTGACATGATAGTCTCATAAAAATGACAACAATAATGAGTTGACACGATAATCTCATAATAATGACAACAATAATGAGGTGACATGATAGTCTCATAATAATGAGAAAAATAATGAGGTGACATGATAGTCTCATAATAATGAGAACAACAATGAGGTGACATGATAATCTCATAATAATGAGAAGAATAATGAGGTGACATGATAGTCTCATAATAATGAGAAGAATAATGAGGTGACATGATAGTCTCATAATAATGAGAACAACAATGAGGTGACATGATAATCTCATAATAATGACAACAATAATGAGGTGACATGATAGTCTCATAATAATAAGAATAATGAGGTGACATGATAGTCTCATAATAATGAGAACAATAATGAGGTGACATGATAGTCTCATAATAATGAGAACAATAATGAGTTGACATGATAGTCTCATAATAATGAGAACAATAATGAGGTGACATGATAGTCTCTTAACAAGAACAACAATGAGGTGACATGATAGTCTCATAACAATGAGAACAACAATGAGGTGACGTCATAGTCTCATAATAATGAGAACAATAATTAGGTGACATGATAGTCTCATAATAATGAAAACAATAATGAGGTGACATGATAGTCTCATAATAATAAGAATAATGAGGTGACATGATAGTCTCATAATAATGAGAACAACAATGAGGTGACATGATAGTCTCATAATAATGGGAACAATAATGAGGTGACATAATAGTCTCATAATAATAAGAACAATAATGAGTTGACATGATCATCTCAAAACAATGAGAAGAATAATGAGGTGACATGATAGTCTCATAATAATGAGAATAATAATGAGGTGACATGATAGTCTCATAATAATGAGAACAATAATGAGGTGACATGATAGTCTCATAACAATGAGACCAATAATGAAGTGACATGATAGTCTCATAACAATGAGACCAATAATGAAGTGACATGATAGTCTCATAATAATGAGAACAATAATGAAGTGACATGATAGTCTCATAACAATGAGACCAATAATGAAGTGACATGATAGTCTCATAATAATGAGAACAATAATGAAGTGACATGATAGTCTCATAACAATGAGACCAATAATGAAGTGACATGATAGTCTCATAACAATGAGAAGAATAATGAGGTGACATGATAGTCTCATAATAATGAGAACAATAATGAGGTTATATGATAGTCTCATAATAATGAGAAGAAAAATGAGGTGACATAATAGTCTCATGATAATGAGAACAATAATGAGGTGATATGATAGTCTCATAATAATGACAATAATGAGGTGACATGATAGTCTCATAACAATGAGAACAATAATGAGGTGATATGATAGTCTCATAATAATGACAATAATGAGGTGACATGATAGTCTCATAATAAAGAGAACAATAATGAGGTGACATGATAGTCTCATAATCATGAGAACAACAATGAGGTGACATGATAGTCTCATAATACTGAGAACAATAATGAGGTGACATCATAGTCTCACAATAATGAGAACAACAATGAAGTGACATGATAGTTTCATAATAATGAAGTGACATGATAGTCTCATAATAATGAGAACAACAATGAAGTGACATGATAGTCTCATAATAATGAGAACAATAATGAGGTGACATGATAGTCTCATAATAATGACAACAACAATGAGGTGACATGAGTCTCATAATAATGAGAACAATAATGAGGTGACATGATAGTCTCATAATAATGAGAATAATGAAGTGACTTGATAGTCTCATAATAATGACAACAATAATGAGCTGACATGATGTCTCATAATAATGAGAATAATAATGAGATGACATGATAGTCTCAAAATAATAAGAATAATGAAGTGACATGATAGTCTCATAATAACGAGAAGAATAATGAGGTGACATGATAGTCTCATAATAATGAGAACAATAATGAGGTGACATGATAGTCTCATAATAATGAGAATAATAATGAGATGACATGATAGTCTCAAAATAATAAGAATAATGAAGTGACATGATAGTCTCATAATAACGAGAAGAATAATGAGGTGACATGATAGTCTCATAATAATGAGAACAATAATGAGGTGACATGATAGTCTCATAATATTGAGAAGAACAATGAAGTGACATGATAGTCTCATAATATTGAGAAGAACAATGAAGTGACATGATAGTCTCATAATAATGAGAACAATAACAAAGTGACATGATAGTCTCATAATAATGAGAACAACACGGAGGTGACATGACAGTAACATAATGACAACAGTAATGAGGTGACATGATAGTCTCATAATAATGAGAACAATAATGACGTGACATGATGTTCTCATAATAATGAGAACAATAATGACGTGACATGATGTTCTCATAATAATGAGAACAATAATGACGTGACTTAGTCTCATAATAATGAGAACAACAAGGAGGTGACATGATAGTCTCATAATCATGAGAACAACAATGAGGTGACATGATAGTCTCATAATAATGAGAACAATAATGACGTGACATGATGTTCTCATAATAATGAGAACAATAATGACGTGACTTAGTCTCATAATAATGAGAACAATAATGAGGTGACATGATAGTCTCATAATCATGAGAACAACAATGAGGTGACATGATAGTCTCATAGAAATGATAACAACAAGGAGGTGACATGATAGTAACATAATAACAACAATGAGGTCACATGATAGTCTCATAATAATGAGAACAATAATGAGGTGACATGATGTTCTCATAATAATGAGAAAAATAATGAAGTGACATTGTCTCATAATAATGAGAACAATAATGAGGTGACATGATAGTCTCATAACAATGAGAACAATAATGAGGTGACATGATAGTCTCATAATAATGAGAACAATAAAGAGGTGACACGATAGTCTCATAATAATGAGAACAATAATGAAGTGACATGATAGTCTCATAATAATGAGAACAATAATGAGGTGACATGATGTTCTCATAATAATGAGAAAAATAATGAAGTGACATTGTCTCATAATAATGAGAACAATAATGAGGTGACATGATAGTCTCATAACAATGAGAACAATAATGAGGTGACATGATAGTCTCATAATAATGAGAACAATAATGAAGTGACATGATAGTCTCATAATAATGAGAACAATAATGAGGTGACATGATAGTCTCATAATAATGAGAATAATAATGAGATGACATGATAGTCTCAAAATAATAAGAATAATGAAGTGACATGATAGTCTCATAATAACGAGAAGAATAATGAGGTGACATGATAGTCTCATAATAATGAGAACAATAATGAGGTGACATGATAGTCTCATAATATTGAGAAGAACAATGAAGTGACATGATAGTCTCATAATATTGAGAAGAACAATGAAGTGACATGATAGTCTCATAATAATGAGAACAATAACAAAGTGACATGATAGTCTCATAATAATGAGAACAACACGGAGGTGACATGACAGTAACATAATGACAACAGTAATGAGGTGACATGATAGTCTCATAATAATGAGAACAATAATGACGTGACATGATGTTCTCATAATAATGAGAACAATAATGACGTGACTTAGTCTCATAATAATGAGAACAATAATGAGGTGACATGATAGTCTCATAATCATGAGAACAACAATGAGGTGACATGATAGTCTCATAGAAATGAGAACAACAAGGAGGTGACATGATAGTAACATAATAACAACAATGAGGTCACATGATAGTCTCATAATAATGAGAACAATAATGAGGTGACATGATGTTCTCATAATAATGAGAAAAATAATGAAGTGACATTGTCTCATAATAATGAGAACAATAATGAGGTGACAGGATAGTCTCATAACAATGAGAACAATAATGAGGTGACATGATAGTCTCATAATAATGAGAACAATAAAGAGGTGACACGATAGTCTCATAATAATGAGAACAATAATGAAGTGACATGATAGTCTCATAATAATGAGAACAATAATGAGGTGACATGAT
This sequence comes from Nerophis lumbriciformis, assembly GCF_033978685.3. Taxonomy (NCBI): domain Eukaryota; kingdom Metazoa; phylum Chordata; class Actinopteri; order Syngnathiformes; family Syngnathidae; genus Nerophis; species Nerophis lumbriciformis. The sequence continues at coordinate 68,078,667 of NC_084549.2, read as the reverse complement.
GTTCTCATAATAATGAGAAAAATAATGAAGTGACATTGTCTCATAATAATGAGAACAATAATGAGGTGACATGATAGTCTCATAACAATGAGAACAATAATGAGGTGACATGATAGTCTCATAATAATGAGAACAATAATGAAGTGACATGATAGTCTCATAATAATGAGAACAATAATGAGGTGACATGATAGTCTCATAATAATGAGAATAATAATGAGATGACATGATAGTCTCAAAATAATAAGAATAATGAAGTGACATGATAGTCTCATAATAACGAGAAGAATAATGAGGTGACATGATAGTCTCATAATAATGAGAACAATAATGAGGTGACATGATAGTCTCATAATATTGAGAAGAACAATGAAGTGACATGATAGTCTCATAATATTGAGAAGAACAATGAAGTGACATGATAGTCTCATAATAATGAGAACAATAACAAAGTGACATGATAGTCTCATAATAATGAGAACAACACGGAGGTGACATGACAGTAACATAATGACAACAGTAATGAGGTGACATGATAGTCTCATAATAATGAGAACAATAATGACGTGACATGATGTTCTCATAATAATGAGAACAATAATGACGTGACTTAGTCTCATAATAATGAGAACAAAAATGAGGTGACATGATAGTCTCATAATCATGAGAACAACAAGGAGGTGACATGATAGTCTCATAATCATGAGAACAACAATGAGGTGACATGATAGTCTCATAATAATGAGAACAATAATGACGTGACATGATGTTCTCATAATAATGAGAACAATAATGACGTGACTTAGTCTCATAATAATGAGAACAATAATGAGGTGACATGATAGTCTCATAATCATGAGAACAACAATGAGGTGACATGATAGTCTCATAGAAATGAGAACAACAAGGAGGTGACATGATAGTAACATAATAACAACAATGAGGTCACATGATAGTCTCATAATAATGAGAACAATAATGAGGTGACATGATGTTCTCATAATAATGAGAAAAATAATGAAGTGACATTGTCTCATAATAATGAGAACAATAATGAGGTGACATGATAGTCTCATAACAATGAGAACAATAATGAGGTGACATGATAGTCTCATAATAATGAGAACAATAAAGAGGTGACACGATAGTCTCATAATAATGAGAACAATAATGAAGTGACATGATAGTCTCATAATAATGAGAACAATAATGAGGTGACATGATGTTCTCATAATAATGAGAAAAATAATGAAGTGACATTGTCTCATAATAATGAGAAAAATAATGAGGTGACATGATAGTCTCATAACAATGAGAACAATAATGAGGTGACATGATAGTCTCATAATAATGAGAACAATAATGAAGTGACATGATAGTCTCATAATAATGAGAACAATAATGAGGTGACATGATGTTCTCATAATAATGAGAACAACAATGAGGTGACATGATAGTCTCATAATAATGAAAAGAATAATGAGGTGACATGATAGTCTCATAACAATGAGAACAATAATGAGGTGACATCATAGTCTCATAATAATGAGAACAATAATGAAGTGACATGATAGTTTCATAATAATGAAGTGACATGATAGTCTCATAACAATGAGAAGAATAATGAGGTGACATGATAGTCTCTTAACAATGAGACCAATAATGAAGTAACATGATAGTCTCATAACAATGAGAAGAATAATGAGGTGACATGATAGTTTCATAACAATGAGAAGAATAATGAGGTGACATGGATGTACACACACACAGGAAGTGCCCCTCCCCCACACTGACCCCGTGGGCAGCCTGCAGGGTCCTGGTGAGTCTGGCACACTTCCACACGTACACGTCTCCATTGAGCGCTCCAGAGAAGGTGATGTCATCTTTGGCCCAGCTCACACACAACATGGTCTGCAGGTCGCCCGTCTTCCCGAAAATACCTCGCTTGGAACTCAGAGCGTTCCCGCACAGAGACCAGAACTGCAGGACACACGGGGAGTCTTTGTCTCAACGTGTAATGTGTGTGTAATGTGTGTGTGTGTGTGTGTGTGTGTGTGTGTGTGTGTGTGTGTGTGTGTGTGTGTGTGTGTGTTACCTTAATGTGCTTCACTCCACAGCTCACCAGACGGTTTGTTTGAAAAGGATCCCAGCACACGTCAAATATCTGAAAGACACACGACAGACATTTACTGCATGTTTCACACACACACACACACACACACACACACACACACACACACACACACACACACACACACACACACACACACACACACACACACACTCTTGTATTTGTTACCTTTTTTTGACTTCCAAAAAATGCCTACTTGTATTTCCATCCATCCATCCATCCATTTTCTACCGCTTGTCCCTCTCGGGCTTGCGGGTGGTGCTGGAGCCTATCTCAGCTGCATTCGGGCGGAAGGCGGTGTACACCCTGGACAAGTCGCCACCTCATCGCAGGGCCAACACAGACAGACAGACAAAATTCACACACCAGGGACCATTTAGTGTTGCCAATCAACCCATCCTCAGGTGCATGTCTTGTCACACACTTGTTATTTCATATGTTGACCAGAGGGGGAGCACTTTTAAAACCGACCAATTTGAAAAATCCCTCCTTTTTGGGACCACCCTCATTTTGATAGATTTCAGAAGGGTAGAAATACAAGAACACACACACACACACACACACACACACACACACACACACACACACACACACACACACACACACACACTGACCCTGTCCGAGTGTCCTGAGGCGCTGGCCAGGATCTTCCCTCTCCTCCAGTCCCAAACACAAAGAGTGTTCTTGGCGTCCAGACCCACTGAAGCTAACCTCTGCACACAAATCACATTACAACATTTGTTACACAACACAAGATAACACAAACTTGACATATTCATTATCATCCACAGTTATCTCATGTCACACTCATGGCCATACACAGCATATACTATATGTGTGGGAACATGAGGACAGTGACTTAAATAATTGTTAATGAGACATTAGGAATGAGAAGAGACTGGTAACATGAGGACAGTGACTTAAATAGCTGTTAATGAGACATTAGGAATGAGAGATGAGACTGGGAACATGAGGACAGTGACTTAAATAACTGTTAATGAGACATTAAGAATGAGAAGAGACTGGGAACATGAGGACAGCGAGTTAAATAACTGTTAATGAGACATTAGGAATGAGAGATGAGACTGGTAACATGAGGACAGTGACTTAAATAGCTGTTAATGAGACATTAGGAATGAGAAAAGACTGGGAACATGATGACAGTGACTTAAATAATTATTAATGAGACATTAGGAATGAGATGTGACTGAAAATATGGGGACAGTGACTTAAATAACTGTTAATGAGACATTAAGAATGAGAAGAGACTGGGAACATGAGGACAATGACTTAAATAATTGTTAATGAGACTTTAGGAATGAGAAGAGACTGGGAACATGAGGACAGTGAATTAAATAATTGTTAATGAGACTTTAGGAATGAGAAGAGACTGGGAACATGAGGACAGTGACTTAAATAACTGTTAATGAGACATTAGGAATGAGAGATGAGACTGGGAACATGAGGACAGTGACTTAAATAACTGTTAATGAGACATTAGGAATGAGAGATGAGACTAGGAACATGAAGACAGTGACTTAAATAATTATTAATGAGACATTAGGAATGAGAGATGAGACTGGGAACATGAGGACAGTGACTTAAATAATTGTTAATGAGACTTTAGGAATGAGATGTGACTGAAAATATGAGGACAGTGACTTAAATAACTGTTAATGAGACATTAGGAATGAGAAGAGACCGGGAACATGAGGACAGTGACTTAAATAATTGTTAATGAGACTTTAGGAATGAGAAGAGACTGGGAACATGAGGACAGTGACTTAAATAACTGTTAATGAGACATTAGGAATGAGATGTTAATGAAAATATGAGGACAGTGACTTAAATAACTGTTAATGAGACATTAGGAATGAGAGATGAGACTGGTAGCATGAGGACAGTGACTTACATAGCTGTTAATGAGACATTAGGAATGAGAAGAGACTGGGAACATGAAGACAATGACTTAAATAATTGTTGATGAGACATTAGGAATGAGAAAAGACTAGGAATATGAAGACAGCGAGTTAAATAATTATTAATGCGACATTAGGAATGAGAGATGAGACTGGGAACATGAGGACAGTGACTTAAATAGCTGTTAATGAGACATTAGGAATGACAAGAGACTGGGAACATGAGGACAGTGACTTAAATAACTGTTAATGAGACATTAGGAATGAAAGATGAGACTGGGAACATGAGGACAGTGACTTAAATAACTGTTAATGAGACATTAGGAATGAAAGATGTGACTGGGAACATGAGGACAGTGACTTAAATAACTGTTAATGAGACATTAGGAATGAAAGATGAGACTGGGAACATGAGGACAGTGACTTAAATAACTGTTAATGAGACTTTAGGAATGAGAAAAGACTGGGAACATGAGGACAGTGACTTAAATAATTGTTAATGAGACATTAGGAATGAGAAGAGACTGGTAACATGAGGACAGTGACTTAAATAATTATTAATGAGACATTAGGAATGAGAAGAGACTGGGAACATGAGGACAGTGACTTAAATAATTATTAATGAGACATTAGGAATGAGAAGAGACTGGGAACATGAGGACAGTGACTTAAATAACTGTTAAAGAGACATTAGGAATGAGAGATGAGACTAGGAACATGAGGACAGCGAGTTAAATAACTGTTAATGAGACATTAGGAATGAGAAGAGACTGGGAACATGAGGACAGTGACTTAAATAATTGTTAATGAGACATTAGGAATGAGAAGAGACTGGGAACATGAGGACAGTGACTTAAATAACTGTTAATGAGACATTAGGAATGAGAGATGAGACTAGGAACATGAGGACAGTGACTTAAATAATTGTTAATGAGACATTAGGAATGAGATGAGACTGGGAACATGAGGACAGTGACTTAAATAATTATTAATGAGACATTAGGAATGAGAGATGAGACTAGGAACATGAGGACAGTGACTTAAATAACTGTTAATGAGACATTAGGAATGAGAGATGAGACTAGGAACATGAAGACAGCGAGTTAAATAACTGTTAATGAGACATTAGGAATGAGAAGAAACTGGGAACATGAGGACAGTGACTTAAATAACTGTTAATGAGACATTAGGAATGAGAAGAGACTGGGAACATGAGGACAGTGACTTAAATAATTGTTAATGAGACATTAGGAATGAGAAGAGACTGGGAAAATGAGGACAGTGACTTAAATAATTGTTAATGAGACATTAGGAATGAGAAGAGACTGGGAACATGAGGACAGTGACTTAAATAACTGTTAATTAGACATTAGGAATGAGATGTGACTGAAAATATGAGGACAGCGAGTTAAATAACTGTTAATGAGACATTAGGAATGAGAGATGAGACTGGTAACATGAGGACAGTGACTTAAATAGCTGTTAATGAGACATTAGGAATGAGAAAAGACTGGGACCTGAGGACAGTGACTTAAATAATTGTTAATGAGACTTTAGGAATGAGAAAAGACTGGGAACATGAGGACAGTGACTTAAATAATTATTAAATAACTGTTAATGAGACATTAGGAATGAGATGTGACTGAAAATATGGGGACAGTGACTTAAATAGCTGTTAATGACCCATTAAGAATGAGAAAAGACTGGGAACATGAGGACAGTGACTTAAATAATTGTTAATGAGACTTTAGGAATGAGATGTGACTGAAAATATGAGGACAGTGGCTTAAATAACTGTTAATGAGACATTAAGAGTGAGAAGAGACTGGGAACATGAGGACAGTGACTTAAATAATTATTAATGAGACATTAGGAATGAGAAGAGACAGGAACATGAGGACAGTGACTTAAATAATTGTTAATGAGACTTTAGGAATGAGAAAAGACTGGGAATATGAGGACAGTGACTTAAATAATTATTAAATAACTGTTAATGAGACATTAAGAGTGAGAAGAGACTGGGAACATGAGGACAGTGACTTAAATAATTGTTAATGAGACATTAGGAATGAGAAGAGACAGGAACATGAGGACAGTGACTTAAATAACTGTTAATGAGACTTTAGGAATGAGAAGAGACTGGGAACATGAGGACAGTGACTTAAATAATTATTAAATAACTGTTAATGAGACATTAAGAGTGAGAAGAGACTGGGAACATGAGGACAGTGACTTAAATAATTGTTAATGAGACTTTAGGAATGAGAAGAGACTGGGAACATGAGGACAGTGACTTAAATAATTATTAAATAACTGTTAATGAGACATTAAGAGTGAGAAGAGACTGGGAACATGAGGACAGTGACTTAAATAATTATTAAATAACTGTTAATGAGACATTAAGAGTGAGAAGAGACTGGGAACATGAGGACAGTGACTTAAATAATTGTTAATGAGACTTTAGGAATGAGATGTGACTGAAAATATGAGGACAGTGGCTTAAATAACTGTTAATGAGACATTAAGAGTGAGAAGAGACTGGGAACATGAGGACAGTGACTTAAATAATTATTAATGAGACATTAGGAATGAGAAGAGACAGGAACATGAGGACAGTGACTTAAATAATTGTTAATGAGACTTTAGGAATGAGAAAAGACTGGGAATATGAGGACAGTGACTTAAATAATTATTAAATAACTGTTAATGAGACATTAAGAGTGAGAAGAGACTGGGAACATGAGGACAGTGACTTAAATAATTGTTAATGAGACATTAGGAATGAGAAGAGACAGGAACATGAGGACAGTGACTTAAATAACTGTTAATGAGACTTTAGGAATGAGAAGAGACTGGGAACATGAGGACAGTGACTTAAATAATTATTAAATAACTGTTAATGAGACATTAAGAGTGAGAAGAGACTGGGAACATGAGGACAGTGACTTAAATAATTGTTAATGAGACTTTAGGAATGAGAAGAGACTGGGAACATGAGGACAGTGACTTAAATAACTGTTAATGAGACTTTAGGAATGAGAAGAGACTGGGAACATGAGGACAGTGACTTAAATCATTATTAATGAGACATTAGGAATGAGAAGAGACTGGGAACATGAGGACAGTGACTTAAATAACTGTTAATGAGACATTAGGAATGAGAGATGAGACTGGGAACGTGAGGACAGTGACTTAAATAATTGTTAATGAGACTTTAGGAATGAGAAAAGACTAGGAACATGAAAACAGCGAGTTAAATAACTGTTAATGAGACATTAGGAATGAGAAGAGACTGGGAACATGAGGACAGTGACTTAAATAGCTGTTAATGAGACATTAGGAATGAGAAGAGACTGGGAACATGAGGACAGTGACTTAAATAACTGTTAATGAGACATTAGGAATGAGAAGAGACTGGGAACAGGAGGACAGTGACTTAAATAACTGTTAATGAGACATTAGGAATGAAATGTGACTGAAAATATGAGGACAGTGACTTAAATAACTGTTAATGAGACATTAAAAGTGAGAAGAGACTGGGAACATGAGGACAGTGACTTAAATAACTGTTAATGAGACATTAGGAATGAGAAGAGACTGGGAACATGAGGACAGTGACTTAAATAACTGTTAATGAGACATTAGGAATGAGAAAAGACTACGAACATGAAGACAGCGAGTTAAATAACTGTTAATGAGACATTAGGAATGAGAGATGATACTGGTAACATGAGGACAGTGACTTAAATAGCTGTTAATGAGCCATTAGGAATGAGAAAAGACTGGGAACATGAGGACAGTGATTTAAATAATTATTAATGAGACATTAGGAATGAGATGTGACTGAACATATGAGGACAGTGACTTAAATAACTGTGAATGAGACATTAAGAATGAGAAGAGACTGGGAACATGAGGACAGTGACTTAAATAATTGTTAATGAGACATTAGGAATGAGAAGAGACTGGGAACATGAGGACAGTGACTTAAATAATTGTTAATGAGACATTAAGAATGAGAAGAGACTGGGAACATGAGGACAGTGACTTAAATCATTATTAATGAGACATTAGGAATGAGAAGAGACTGGGAACATGAGGACAGTGACTTAAATAATTGTTGCTGAGACTTTAGGAATGAGAAGAGACTGAGAACATGAGGACAGTGACTTAAATAACTGTTAATGAGACTTTAGGAATGAGATGTGACTGAAAATATGAGGACAGTGACTTAGATAACTGCTAATGAGACATTAGGAATGAGAAAAGACTGGGAACACGAGGACAGTGACTTAAATAATTATTAATGAGACATTAGGAATGAGATGTGACTGAACATATGAGGACAGTGACTTAAATAACTGTGAATGAGACATTAAGAATGAGAAGAGACTGGGAACATGAGGACAGTGACTTAAATAATTGTTAATGAGACTTTAGGAATGAGAAAAGACTGAGAACATGAGGACAGTGACTTAAATAACTGTTTATGAGACATTAGGAATGAGAAAAGACTGGGAACATGAGGACAGTGACTTAAATAATTATTAATGAGACATTAGGAATGAGAGATGAGACTGGGAACATGAGGACAGTGACTTAAATAACTGTTAATGAGACTTTAGGAATGAGATGTGACTGAAAATATGAGGACAGTGACTTAGATAACTGCTAATGAGACATTAGGAATGAGAAAAGACTGGGAACATGAAGACAGTGACTTAAATAATTATTAATGAGACATTAGGAATGAGAGATGAGACTGGGAACATGAGGACAGTGACTTAAATAATTATTAATGAGACATTAGGAATGAGATGTGACTGAACATATGAGGACAGTGACTTAAATAACTGTGAATGAGACATTAAGAATGAGAAGAGACTGGGAACATGAGGACAGTGACTTAAATAATTATTAATGAGATATTAGGAATGAGAAGAGACAGGAACATGAGGACAGTGACTTAAATAATTGTTAATGAGACTTTAGGAATGAGAAGAGACTGGGAATATGAGGACAGTGACTTAAATAATTATTAAATAACTGTTAATGAGACATTAAGAGTGAGAAGAGACTGGGAACATGAGGACAGTGACTTAAATAATTGTTAATGAGACATTATGAATGAGAAGAGACAGGAACATGAGGACAGTGACTTAAATAACTGTTAATGAGACTTTAGGAATGAGAAGAGACTGGGAACATGAGGACAGTGACTTAAATCATTATTAATGAGACATTAGGAATGAGAAGAGACTGGGAACATGAGGACAGTGACTTAAATAACTGTTAATGAGACATTAGGAATGAGAGATGAGACTGGGAACGTGAGGACAGTGACTTAAATAATTGTTAATGAGACTTTAGGAATGAGAAAAGACTAGGAACATGAAAACAGCGAGTTAAATAACTGTTAATGAGACATTAGGAATGAGAGATGAAACTGGGAACATGAGGACAGTGACTTAAATAGCTGTTAATGAGACATTAGGAATGAGAAGAGACTGGGAACATGAGGACAGTGACTTAAATAACTGTTAATGAGACATTAGGAATGAGAAGAGACTGGGAACAGGAGGACAGTGACTTAAATAACTGTTAATGAGACATTAAAAGTGAGAAGAGACTGGGAACATGAGGACAGTGACTTAAATAACTGTTAATGAGACATTAGGAATGAGAAAAGACTACGAACATGAAGACAGCGAGTTAAATAACTGTTAATGAGACATTAGGAATGAGAGATGATACTGGTAACATGAGGACAGTGACTTAAATAGCTGTTAATGAGCCATTAGGAATGAGAAAAGACTGGGAACATGAGGACAGTGATTTAAATAATTATTAATGAGACATTAGGAATGAGATGTGACTGAACATATGAGGACAGTGACTTAAATTACTGTGAATGAGACATTAAGAATGAGAAGAGACTGGGAACATGAGGACAGTGACTTAAATAATTGTTAATGAGACTTTAGGAATGAGATGTGACTGAAAATATGAGGACAGTGACTTAAATAACTGTTAATGAGACATTAAGAATGAGAAGAGACTGGGAACATGAGGACAGTGACTTAAATAATTGTTAATGAGACATTAGGAATGAGAAGAGACAGGAACATGAGGACAGTGACTTAAATAATTGTTAATGAGACATTAAGAATGAGAAGAGACTGGGAACATGAGGACAGTGACTTAAATCATTATTAATGAGACATTAGGAATGAGAAGAGACTGGGAACATGAGGACAGTGACTTAAATAATTGTTGCTGAGACTTTAGGAATGAGAAGAGACTGAGAACATGAGGACAATGACTTAAATAACTGTTAATGAGACTTTAGGAATGAGATGTGACTGAAAATATGAGGACAGTGACTTAGATAACTGCTAATGAGACATTAGGAATGAGATAAGACTGGGAACACGAGGACAGTGACTTAAATAATTATTAATGAGACATTAGGAATGAGATGTGACTGAACATATGAGGACAGTGACTTAAATAACTGTGAATGAGACATTAAGAATGAGAAGAGACTGGGAACATGAGGACAGTGACTTAAATAATTGTTAATGAGACTTTAGGAATGAGAAAAGACTGAGAACATGAGGACAGTGACTTAAATAACTGTTTATGAGACATTAGGAATGAGAAAAGACTGGGAACATGAGGACAGTGACTTAAATAATTATTAATGAGACATTAGGAATGAGAGATGAGACTGGGAACATGAGGACAGTGACTTAAATAATTGTTAATGAGACAGGAATGAGAGATGAGAAATATGGAACGGGACATGAGATTTGACATGAGACATCAGGAAAATTATACATCTCATAAAATTGTATGTGTAACATGGAACATGAGGAATGAGACTTGAGAAATGAGACATGAAGAATCAATCATGAGACATGAAACATGAGAAGTGAGATTTGATATATGAGACATCAGGAATGGAACATGGGGTTTGATGTATGAGAAATGAAGAATTCGGACATGAGATTTGATTAATGAGAAATCAAGACTGATAGAATCATGAGATATGAGACATGAGAAATGAGATTCCATTCATAAGACATCAGGAATGAGACATGCTGAGTAACTCATATGAGACATGAGACATGAAGAATGAGGAAAGTGAGTGAGTCTCACCTGTCCGTCGGCACTGAAGGTGAGACAGGCGATGCCGTGTGTGTGTCCGTCACGCAGCAGAGAGACAGTGTTCAGGCTGAAGGTGTCCCACACACACACGTAGGGCTCCTTGCCCACCTGCCCTGTGGCCACCAGGGTGCGCTCTGGATGCAAGGCCAGGCTGAGTGGGCAGACACCTCACGTTAGTGATGTCATCGGGTCACATGACCCTCTACACATGAGACGTACGTCATGAACTAGGAGGGATGACGGGAAATACCTGATGAATGAGACATGAGAAGTTATTCCATATTCTATGCATGGGACATGAGGAATGATAAATACCACGTAAGGTATTTGATGAGACATAACTTATTCAAGGAAATATGAGGATGACATGTTTGATGAGCAAAACATGACGTATTTAATGAGACATGAGGAATTAAGTGATATTTGCTTCATGAGACATGTGTTATTTAATGAGCTATGATATATTACATGTGATATTCTATGTATAAGACATGAGAAATGACATGCTAATTGATAAGTTAGACATGAGGAGTGATATGATATTTGATAAATGAGACATGAGGAATGACATGATAATTGATAAGTTAGACATGAGGAGTGATATGATATTTGATAAATGAGACATGAGGAATGACATGATAATTGATCTGTGAGGCATAAGGAGTGACATGATATTTGATCAATGAGGCATGAGAAGTGACATGATCATTGATCAATGAGACATGAGGAGTGACATGATAATTGATAAATGAGACATGAGGTGTGGCATGATAATCGATCAATGAGACATGGGGAGTGACATGATTATGAGGAGTGACATGATAATTGATAAATGAGACATTAGGAGTGACATGATAATTGATAAATGAGACATGGGGAGTGACATGATAACGAGGAGTGACATGATAATTGATAAATGAGACATTAGGAGTGACATGAAAACTGATATATGAGACATGAGGACTGACATGATAATTGATAATGAAACATGAGGAGTGACATGACAATTGATAAATGAGACATGACGAGTGACATGATAATTGATAAATGAGACATGAGGGTTGACATAATTGATATATGAGACGTGAGGAGTGACATGATAATTGATCAATGAAACATGAGGAGTGACATGATAATTGATAATCGAGACATGAGAAGTGACATGATAATAGATATACTGTATGAGACGTGAGGAGTGACATGGTAATTGATAATGAGACATGAGGAGTGACATATTTAATCAATGAGACATGAGGAGTGACATAATTGATAAATGAGACATGAGGAATGACATGATAATTGATCAATGAGACATGAGGTGTGGCATGATAATTGATCAATGAGACACGACGAGTGACATAATGAGGAGTGACATGATAATTGATAATGAGACATGAGGAGTGACATGATAACTGATCAATGAGACATGAGTGACATGTTAATGAGGTGTGACATGATAATTGATAAATGAGACATGAGGTGTGACATTATAATTGATAAATGAGACATTGGGAGTGACATGATAATGAGGAGTGACATGATAATTGACAAATGAGACATTAGGAGTGACATGAAAACTGATATATGAGACATGAGGACTGACATGATAATTGATAATGAAACATGAGGAGTGACATGACAATTGATAAATGAGACATGACGAGTGACATGATAATTGATAAATGAGACATGAGGGTTGACATAATTGATATATGAGACGTGAGGAGTGACATGATAATTGATAAATGAAACATGAGGAGTGACATGATAATTGATAAATGAGACATGAGGTGTGACATGATAATTGATCAATGAGACATGGGGAGTGGCATGATAATAAGGAGTGACATGATAATTGATAAATGAGACACGAGGTGGGACATTATAATTGATAAATGAGACATGGGGAGTGACATGATAATGAGGAGTGACATGATAATTGACAAATGAGACATTAGGAGTGACATGGAAACTGATATATGAGACATGAGGACTGACATGATAATTGATAATGAAACATGAGGAGTGACATGACAATTGATAAATGAGACATGACGAGTGACATGATAATTGATCAATGAGACATGAGGGTTGACATAATTGATATATGAGACGTGAGGAGTGACATGATGATTGATAAATGAGACATGAGAAGTGACATGATAATAGATATACTCTATGAGACGTGAGGAGTGACATGGTAATTGATAATGAGACATGAGGAGTGACATATTTGATCAATGAGACATGAGGAGTGACATAATTGATAAATGAGACATGAGGAGTGACATGATAATTGATCAATGAGACATGAGGTGTGGCATGATAATTGATCAATGAGACACGACGAGTGACATAATGAGGAGTGACATGATAATTTATAATGAGACATGAGGAGTGACATGATAACTGATCAATGAGACATGAGTGACATGTTAATGAGGTGTGACATGATAATTGATAAATGAGACATGAGGAGTGACATGCTAATTGATAAATGAGACATGAGGTGTGGCATGATAATTGATCAATGAGACATGGGGAGTGACATGATAATGAGGAGTGACATGATAATTGATAAATGAGACATTAGGAGTGACATGATAATTGATAAATGAGACATGGGGAGTGACATGATAATGAGGAGTGACATGATAATTGACAAATGAGACATTAGGAGTGACATGAAAACTGATGTATGAGACATGAGGACTGACATGATAATTGATAATGAAACATGAGGAGTGACATGACAATTGATACATGAGACATGACGAGTGACATGATAATTGATAAATGAGACATGAGGGTTGACATAATTGATATATGAGACGTGAGGAGTGACATGATAATTGATGAATGAAACATGAGGAGTGACATGATAATTGATAATCGAGACATGAGAAGTGACATGATAATAGATATACTGTATGAGACGTGAGGAGTGACATGGTAATTGATAATGAGACATGAGGAGTGACATATTTGATCAATGAGACATGAGGAGTGACATAATTGATAAATGAGACATGAGGAGTGACATGATAACTTATCAATGAGACATGAGGTGTGGCATGATAATTGATCAATGAGACACGACGAGTGACATAATGAGGAGTGACATGATAATTGATCAATGAGACATGAGGAGTGAAATGATAATTGATATATGAGACATGAGGAGTGACATGATAATTGATAATGAGACATGAGGAGTGACATGATAACTGATCAATGAGACATGAGTGACATGTTAATGAGGAGTGCCATGATAATTGATAAATGAGACATGAGGAGTGACATGATAATTGATCAATGAGACATGAGGAGTGACATAATTGATAAATGAGACATGAGGAGTGACATAATTGATTAATGAGACATGAGGAGTGACATGCTAATTGATAAATGAGACATGAGGAGTGAAATAATTGATTAATGAGACATGAGGAATGATATGATAATTGGTCAATGAGACATGAGGAGTGACATGATAATTGATGAATGAGACATGAGGAGTGACATGATAATTGATTAATGAGACATGAGGAGTGACATGATTATTGATCAATGAGACATGAGTGACATAATTGATAAATGAGACATGAGGAGTGACATGCTAATTGATAAATGAGACATGAGGAGTGACATAATTGATTAATGAGACATGAGAAGTGGCATGATAATTGAAAATGACACACGAGGAGTTACATAATTGATAAATGAGGCATGAGGAGTGACATGATAATTTATAAATGAGACATGAGTGACATAATTGATCAATGAGACATGAGGAGTGACATGATAATTGATGAATGAGACATGAGGAGTGACATGATAATTGATCAATGAGACATGAGGAGTGACATGATAATTGATCAATGAGACATGAGGAGTGACATGATAATTGGTAAATGAGACATGAGGAGTGACATGATAATTGGTAAATGAGACATGAGGAGTGACATGATAATTTATAAATGAGACATGAGTGACATAATTGATCAATGAGACATGAGGAGTGACATGATAATTGATGAATGAGACATGAGGAGTGACGTGATAATTGATCAATGGGACATGAGGAGTGACATGATAATTGATCAATGAGACATGAGGAGTGACATGATAATTGATCAATGAGACATGAGGCGTGACATGATAATTGATCAATGGGACATGAGGAGTGACATGATAATTGATCAATGGGACATGAGGAGTGACATGATAATTGATCGATGAGACATGAGGAGTGACATGATAATTGATCAATGGGACATGAGGAGTGACATGATAATTGATCAATGAGACATGAGGAGTGACATGATAATTGATCAATGAGACATGAGGAGTGACATATTTGATAAATCGGAATAACAACAACATATTTAATGAGACCTGAGAGTTGAGGCAGACATGAGAGTGTGGTGAGACAAGCTGTCCTTACCTGATGATGTCATCATTGTGTCCCAGGTAGAACCTCTGGCTGTGTTCTCGTGTGTTGTAGACCACGCCCACTCCTGCCACAAAGTACACCACCTCCTTGCCGGCGGTGTAGTACACATTGTTGCGACACTGGTGTCCTCGGTAGCCGTAGATCCATTCCAGTCTGAGCCGGCCTGAGGGGGCGCTGCGCTCCGACATGATGTCTCATTTGCTGCGTGTCCACTTGACGCCCAACAAAAAAGAAAAAGGCTACGTAACGTAATGTTCACTGTGCGTTACCGTCATGTCGGAGACAACGTTAGCTTGTTCAAAACGTTACTTTGTGAAAGTCATGAATGACGTGACTGAACACGTTTCATGTTCAGTGTAACGTTTTGACGATCTTGCTGTATCAACATCAAACCGTTCTTATGTTACATTCAATATTTGTTACACTCTTTATTTCTTACGTTACTGTGTTACATTCTATATTTGTTATGCTCTATATTTGTTATGTTACTGTGTTACATTTATTATTCGTTATGCTCTACATTTGTTGTTACTGTGTTAGATTCTATATATGCTACGCGCAATATTTGTTATATAACTGTGTTACATTCTATATTTGTTACGCTCTATATTTGTTGTGTTACTGTGTTACATTTTATATTGTTACACTCTATATTTGTTACGTTACTGTGTTACATTCTATATCTGTTACACTCTACATTTGTTGTTACTGTGTTAAATTGTTTGTGTTATGCTACTGTGTTACATTTTTTATTTGTTACGGTCTATATTTGTTACGTTACTGTGTTACATTTTATATTTGTCATGCTTTATATTTGTTACGTTGATTTGTTACATTCTATATTTGCATGCTCCCTATTTGTTACGTTACTGTGTTACATTTTCTACTTGTTATGCTCTATATTTGTTATGTTACTGTGTTACATTCTATATTTATTACGCTCTATATTTGTTACGCTCTGTATGTGTTACATTACTGTTACATTTTCTACTTGTTATGCTCTATATTTTTATGTTACTGTGTTACATTCTATATTTCTTACGCTCTATATTTGTTACGCTCTGTATGTGTTACGTTACTGTTACATTTTCTACTTGTTATGCTCTATATTTGTTATGTTACTGTGTTACATTCTATATTTCTTACGCTCTATATTTGTTACGCTCTGTTATGTGTCACGTTACTGTGTTACATTTTATATTTGTTACCCTCTATATTTGTATGCTCTCTATTTGTTACGTTACTGTGTTACATTCTATATTTGTTACGCTCTGTATTTGTTATGTTACTGTGTTACATTTTGTATTTGTTACAATAATTTGTTACATTCTGTATTTGTTATGCTCTATATTTGTTCCTTCACCGTGTTACATTCTACATTTGCTATGCTCTATATTTGTTACGTCAACGTGTTACATTCCGTATTTGTTACGTTACTGTGTTACATTTTATATTGTTACGCTCTATCATGTTAGGTGACTTTGTTAGATTCTATGTTTGTTACGCTCTATATTTGTTATGTTTCTGTGTTACATTCTGTATTTGTTATGCTCTATATTTGTTACTTTACTGTGTTACATTCTACATTTGCTATGCTCTATATTTGTTACGTCAATGTGTTACATTCCATATTTGTTACGTTACTGTGTTACATTTTATATTGTTACGCTCTATCATGTTAGGTGACTTTGTTAGATTCTATGTTTGTTATGCTCTATATTTTTTATGTTTCTGTGTTACATTCTGTATTTGTTATGCTCTATATTTGTTACTTTACTGTGTTACATTCTACATTTGCTATGCTCTATATTTGTTACGTCAATGTGTTACATTCCATATTTGTTACGTTACTGTGCTACATTTTATATTTGTCATGCTCTATATTTGTTACGTTGATTTGTTACATTCTATATTTGTATGCTCCATATTTGTTACGTTACTGTGTTACATTTTCTACTTGTTATGCTCTATATTTGTTATGTTACTGTGTTACATTCTATATTTCTTACGCTCTATATTTGTTACGCTCTGTATGTGTTACGTTACTGTTACATTTTCTACTTGTTATGCTCTATATTTGTTGTGCTACTGTGTTACATTCTATATTTCGTACGCTCTATATTTGTTACGCTCTGTATGTGTTACGTTACTGTGTTACATTTTATATTTGTTACCCTCTATATTTGTATGCTCTCTATTTGTTACGTTACTGTGTTACATTCTATATTTGTTACGCTCTGTATTTGTTATGTTACTGTGTTACATTTTGTATTTGTTACAATCATTTGTTACATTCTATATTTGTTATGCTCTATATTTGTTCCTTCACCGTGTTACATTCTACATTTGCTATGCCTCTATATTTGTTACGTCAATGTGTTACATTTTATATTGTTACGCTCTATCATGTTAGGTGACTTTGTTAGAGTCTATGTTTGTTACGCTCTATATTTGTTATGTTTCTGTGTTACATTCTGTATTTGTTATGCTCTATATTTGCTACTTTACTGTGTTACATTCTACATTTGCTATGCTCTATATTTGTTACGTCAATGTGTTACATCCCATATTTGTTACGTTACTGTGTTACATTTTATATTTGATTTGATTTTTTATCAAGGATCCCCATTAGCATATCCCCACTAGTCTTCCTGGGGTCCACAATGCAATACAATTACAAGTAAAAGCATATAATTATAACTACATTATATTGTTACGCTCTATCGTGTTACGTGACTTTGCTAGATTCTATGTTTGTTACGCTCCATATTTGTTACGTTTCTGTGTTACATTCTATATCTGTTACACTCTACAATTGTTGTTACTGTGTTAAATTGTTTGTGTTATGCTACTGTGTTACATTTTTTATTTGTTACAGTCTATATTTGTTACGTCACTGTGTTACATTTTATATTTGTCATGCTCTATATTTGTTACGTTGATGTGTTACATTCTATATTTGTATGCTCCATATTTGTTACGTTACTGTGTTACATTTTCTAATTGTTATGCTTTATATTTGTTATGTTACTGTGTTACATTCTATATTTCTTACGCTCTATATCTGTTACGCTCTGTATGTGTTACGTTACTGTTACATTTTCTACTTGTTATGCTCTTTATTTGTTATGTTACTGTGTTACATTCTATATTTCTTACGCTCTATATTTGTTACGCTCCATATTTGTTATGTTTCTGTGTTACATTCTATATTTGTTACACTCTCGTCACGTTACAGTGTTACATTCTACATTTGTGCGTTATGTGACTGTGTTACACACTATATTTGTCACGTTCCTGCGTTACACTCTCCATTTGTTACGTTGCAGTGTTACATTCCATATTTTTATGTTACGTTCTATATTTGCTATGTTACCGTGTTACATTCTATATTTTTTAGGTTACACTATATTTGTTACGTGACAGTGTTACACTCTTTGTTATGTTACTGTTACATTTTATAATTGTTACGTTACTATGTTATATTATTTTGTTTGATGTTATGTTCTCATTTGTTGTTGCATTCTATATTTACGTTGTTTTGTTACATTACATATGTTACCGTGTCGATTTTATATTTGTTACATGTGTTATGTCACATCCTATATTTAGGTTACTTATGTAACTTCCTCTACGTTACATGGTCTACCTGTCAGCATCAGTGGCCAAAAGAGAAGATGAAGTCTTCTTACGTGCAGTCTAGATGTCCTCCATGGCGTCCCAGCGAGTCGAAGACAGCGAGAAGAACTTTTGACGGATGAATTCTTCTCCTTCTCCTCCCGATGGAAGATTTACAATCCGACTCAATCCTGGCCAGCAGCCCGCCTCCTCTCCATCCTCCCCCTCAGTCCCACCGCCATCACCTCTGCGGGAAGAACAAGTCATCGACCGTCGATCGATTATAATCGATTATTCTATCCTCATATTCCGGCGCTAAAGTGGAGCACAGACGTTTAATCCCCAGATTTGTGCGTCCGGAGGAGACGCAGAAGCATCAAAGCACTCGGGAGGAAGATGACACGCAAAAAGGAGACGAGGAGGAGAAGAGTGTCCTCTTGGAAATGATTGACATATAATTATAATACGCGATATTAATAATAATAAGTGACAGATGACCATTGACCGCCGCCTCTCATCACTGATGTTTGGGCTCACTCGCATCCAGGAAACACCAACGGGCGGGTGCGCAGTGTATTTTCACAATAAAAGCTTCTGGTACTCGTAGTGACATTGCTTTCATTCATTTCAGGCACTAAGATACTATAACGTTTTATAACGTCATTCATTTCTGCTTTGACGACATTATTGACTCCAGAAAAGCTGTAGTTTATCCGGTCACGCTCACGCTTTAAGAAATTACAAGTATTATTTTGAAGGCTGAAAAGTAACACTTCCTGTCCAAATGGGCCCGATTTCTCGCCTCGCAAGTATACCCGCAAAGCATTGTGGGACTTGTAGTATTTTTTTACTCGTTTATACTCAACAGTGAGCAGACGTCACAACAAACAAAAACGATTTTAAAACTACAAATCCCAGAAAGGAAACGTTAAGATGACGAAAAAAATCTACAGTAAAGTTAAAAAAAAAAAGTACTAAAAATCGTCTGGCTTTGAATTTTTTATTCACCATTGCATTTTTTTAAAACATTGTAATAATATTTTTTTTATTAGTAGCTAATGTATTGGTCATAAGGTACTGTAACATTTTATAACGTCATTCATTTCTGCTTTGACGACATTGTTGACTCCAGAAAAGCTGTAGTTTATCCTGTCACGCTCACGCCTTAAGAAATTAAAGGTATTATTTTGAAGGCTGAAAAGTAACACTTCCTGTCCAAATGGGCCCGATTTCTCGCTTCGCAAGTATACCCGCAAAGCATTGTGGGACTTGTAGTATTGTGTACTCGTTTATACTCAACAGTGAGCAGACGTCACAACAAACAAAAAGGATTTAAAAACTACAAATCCCAGAAAGAAAACGTTAAGATGACGAAAAAAATCTACAGTAAAGTTACAAAAAAGGTACTCAAAATCGTCTGGCTTTGAATCGTTTATTCACCATTGCATTTTTTTTAACATTGTAATATTTTTTTTATTAGTGGCTTATGTATTGGTCATAAGGTACTGTAACATTTTATAACGTCATTCATTTATGCTTTGACGACATTATTGACTCCAGAAAAGCTGTAGTTTATCCGGTCACGCTCACGCCTTAAGAAATTAAACGTATTATTTTGAAGGCTGAAAAGTAACACTTCCTGTCCAAATGGGCCCGATTTCTCGCCTCGCAAGTATACCCGCAAAGCATTGTGGGACTTGTAGTATTTTTTACTCGTTTATACTCAACAGTGAGCAGACTTCACGACAAACAAAAACGATTTAAAAACTACAAATCCCAGCAAGGAAAGGTTAAGATGACGAAAAAAATCTACAGTAAAGTTAAAAAAAAAACGTACTAAAAATCGTCTGGCTTTGAATCGTTTATTCACAATTGCATTTTTTTTAACATTGTACTAATATTTTTTTTATTAATGGCTTATGTATTGGTCATAAGATACTGTAACATTTTATAATGTCATTCATTTCTGCTTTGACAACATTATTGACTCCAGAAAAGCTGTAGTTTATCCGGTCAAGCTCACGCCTTAAGAAATTTAACGTATTATTTTGAAGGCTGAAAAGTAACACTTCCTGTCCAAATGGGCCCGATTTCTCGCTTCGCAAGTATACCCGCAAAGCATTGTGGGACTTGTAGTATTGTTTACTCGTTTATACTCAACAGTGAGCAGACTTCACAACAAACAAAAACGATTTAAAAACTACAAATCCCAGAAAGGAAACGTTAAGATGAGGAAAAAAAATCTACAGTAAAGTTTAAAATAAACGTACTAAAAATCGTCTGGCTTTGAATGTTTTATTCACCATTGCATTTTTTTTAACATTGTAATAATATAATTTATTAATGGCTTACGTATTGGTCATAAGGTACTGTAACATTTTATAATGTCATTCATTTCTGCTTTGACGATACTATTGACTCCAAAAAAGCTGTAGTTTATCCTGTCACGCTCACGCCTTAAGAAATTACAGGTATTATTTTGAAGGCTGAAAAGTAACACTTTCTGTCCAAATGGGCCCGATTTCTCGCTTCGCAAGTATACCCGCAAAGCATTGTGGGACTTGTAGTATTGTTTACTCGTTTATACTCAACAGTGAGCAGACTTCACAACAAACAAAAACGACTTAAAAACTACAAATCCCAGCAAGGAAAGGTTAAGATGACGAAAAAAATCTACAGTAAAGTTAAAAAAAACGTACTAAAAATCGTCTGGCTTTGAATCGTTTATTCACCATTGCATTTTTTTTAACATTGTAATAATATTTTTTTTATTAATGGCTTATGTATTGGTCATAAGATACTGTAACATTTTATAACGTCATTCATTCATTTATGCTTTGACGACATTATTGACTCCAGAAAAGCTGTAGTTTATCCTGTCACGCTCACGCCTTAAGAAATTACAGGTATTATTTTGAAGGCTGAAAAGTAACACTTCCTGTCCAAATGGGCCCGAGTTCTCGCTTCGCAAGTATACCCGCAAAGCATTGTGGGACTTGTAGTATTATATTTACTCGTTTATACTCAACAGTGAGCAGACGTCACAACACACAAAAACGATTTAAAAACTACAAATCCCAGAAAGGAAACGTTAAGATGACGAAAAAAATCTACAGTAAAGTTAAAAAAAAAAGTACTAAAAATCGTCTGGCTTTGAATTTTATATTCACTATTGCATTTTTTTTTAACATTGTTATAATATAATTTATTAATGGCTTACGTATTGGTCATAAGGTACTGTAACATTTTATAACGTCATTCATTTCTGCTTTGACGACATTATTGACTCCAGAAAAGCTGTAGTTTATCCGGTCACGCTCACGCCTTAAGAAATTACAGGTATTATTTTGAAGGCTGAAAAGTAACACTTCCTGTCCAAATGGGCCCGATTTCTCGCTTCGCAAGTATACCCGCAAAGCATTGTGGGACTTGTAGTATTGTTTACTCGTTTATACTCAACAGTGAGCAGACTTCACAACAAACAAAAACGATTTAAAAACGACAAATCCCAGCAAGGAAACGTTAAGATGAGGGAAAAAAATCTACAGTAAAGTTTAAAAAAAAAAGTACTAAAAATCGTCTGGCTTTGAATTTTATATTCACCATTGCATTTTTTTTTAACATTGTAATAATATTTTTTTTTATTAATGGCTTATGTATTGGTCATAAGATACTGTAACATTTTATAACGTCATTCATTTATGCTTTGACGACATTATTGACTCCAGAAAAGCTGTAGTTTATCCTGTCACGCCTTAAGAAATTTAACGTATTATTTTGAAGGCTGAAAAGTAACACTTCCTGTCCAAATGGGCCCGATTTCTCGCCTCGCAAGTATACCCGCAAAGCATTGTGGGACTTGTAGTATTGTTTACTCGTTTGTTTATACTCAACAGTGACGTCACAACAAACAAAAACGATGTAAAAACTACAAATCCCAGCAAGGAAAACGTTAAGATGACGTCATTTAATGTATATATGAAAAAAATCTACAGTAAAGTTAAAAAAAAACGTACTGGCTTTGAATCGTTTATTCACCACTGCATTTTTTTTTAACATTGTAATAATATTTTTTTATTAGTGGCTAATGTATTGGTCATATTGGAATACATATTTGAATTTCTGATTGCGTGTCAAAAACGACAATACGTTCAGCAATGTCTTGAGGGCGACGTCCCAGACAGGAAGTACTGCAGTCAAGCACAGGAAGTGACATCAAAACAAACACAAAAAGGAGGTCAGGATTGTTTTAAAAGCATTTTAATGGCTTTTTTGCACGAATGTAACAGACAGAGAGGAGGAGGGGGAAGGAGGAAGGGGGAGGAGTCTACAGGTGCACGTCCAATCAGCAGTGACCCTCGCGTCCCCGCCACACCCACCCGCCCCCGCCCCCGTCGTGGCTTTATTAATTGTGTGGTTACTATGGTAACAGTGAGAGAGCGCACTACGCGTTGCAAAAACGTCGGAGAGAAAAAAAAAAAGAAAAAAAGAAAAAAAAGAACGTGTGGAGGTGTGGAAAACAAACGCGCCCAAACAAAGGCTCGCTCTCATTGGCTGTTGAGTTTCCATGCGGAGGAGCTGGGCGTGGTCACCTGTCGGACGAACACACCAAGCTACAAAAGCAACCCACGAGCAAGCGAGCGCCGTCACGTCCGAGAAAGCGCGCTAGTGTTCTAGGACCTTCTAGCGCGTGAGTGACGAGAAGAAAAGAGGCCGGCGTACATTTGGAAGACATCTTGTCTCCGCCAAGCAGTTAGTAGCACTAAGAACACGTGAGATTATTTCTTATACACAACTTTACATACGCCTCTCAGCTCGCCGTCGCCCCCTAGCGCCGCCAAACAGGAAGTAGGCGTCGACTTCCTCCAAGTCGCGCGGAGGGGGGGCGACCAATCCGAAGGCAGCGTTGGACCAGAAGCCGAGGAAGAGGCGGGGAAAAAAGGAAAGGCGGGAAAAACCACGACTCTAAGAGACGCTAAGAGAGGAGAGCCTTCAACGTGCACGCCAGACTGGACCTGGTCTACACCGGGACTGGACCTCTGAGCCGGACTGGGCGGTCACTAGGCACAGAGTGGAGACCTATGGCTTGAGCTGGCATGCTGGGACCAGGAAAGACTGGGAGGGACCGGGAAAGACTGGGAGGGACCAGGATGGACTGAGAGGGACCGGGATGGACTAGGAGAGACTGGGATGGACTAGGAGAGACCAGGAAAGACTGGGAGGGACTAGGAGAGACTGGGAGGGACCGGGAAAGACTGGGAGGGACCGGGATGGACTGGGAGAGACCAGGAAAGACTGGGAGAGACCGTGAAAAACTGGGAGGGACCAGGATGGACTGGGAGGGACCAGAGTGGACTAGGAGAGACTGGGATGGACTGGGATGAACCGGGAGGTACTGGGAGGGACCAGGAGGTACTGGGAGGGACCAGGGTGAACTGGGAGGGACCAGGAAAGACTGGGAGGGTCCAGGAAAGACTAGGGGGGACCAGGAAAGACTAGGGGGGACCAGGAAAGACTGGGAGGGACCAGGATGGACTGGGAGGAACAAGTAGGGTCACAGATAGACAATGGGGGACCGGGAAAGACTAGGAAAGACTGGGAGGGTCCAGGAAAGACTAGGGGGGACCAGGAAAGACTAGGGGGGACCAGGAAAGACTGGGAGGGACCAGGATGGACTGGGAGGGACTAGGAGGAACAAGTAGGGTCACAGATAGACAATGGGGGACCGGGAAAGACTAGGAGGGACCAGGATGGGCTGGGAGGGACCAGGAAAGACTGGGAGGGACCAGGATTGACTAGGGGGACCAGGAAAGACTGGGAGGGACCAGGATTGACTAGGGGGACCAGGAAAGACTGGGGGGACAGATAGACAATGGGGCACCGGGAAAGACTCGGAGGGACCAGGATGGGCTGGGAGGGACCAGGGTGGATTAGAAGGGACCGGGAGGGACTAGAAGGGACCAGGAAAGACTCGAAGGGACCAGGAGGGACTAAGGGGGACTAGGAAAGCGTCCAGATAGTTGCAGGTTGTAAAGTGAATATTATTGAACTTTAATGGAGTGAAGTGTTTAGTTGCTATGGTAACAGCCCTCATGCAACATGTGGTCATGACGAGGGACGTAGCCAATCAGCACCAAGGGAGGAGGAGAAGGACAGGAAGTAGGACAGGAGGGAGGACAGGAAGTAGGACAGGAAGTAGGGAGGAGCGTTTATTTCTTCTTGCTAAACAAACTGAAGCGCTTCTCTTTGTCTTTCTCTCGCTTGCCCGGGCTCGACTCGGCCGGCGGCGCCGCGGTCGCCGTGGTGACGGAGGCCGGCAGCGTTTGAGCGCGTGCGGCGGGCGCCGGCGTGCTATGGCTGCTGGGCGTCACCTCCGTCTTCTCGCCCAAGATGGCCGCCGAGATGATGGAGATCCACGAGTTCATTTCCTCCTGCAGGACCAGCACACAAACGTCAGGAAGGACATCCTCACCTAGAACCTTCTCTGCTCACCCAGAACCTTCTCTGCTCACTTAGAACCTTCTCTGCTCACCTAGAACTTTCTCTCCTCACTTAGAAACTATTCTGCTCACCTAGAACCTTCCCTGCTCACTTAGAACCTTCCCTGCTCACCTAGAACCTTCTCTGCTCACCTAGAACCTTCTCTGCTCACGTACAACCTTCCCTGCTCACCTAGAACCTTCTCTGCTCACTTAGAACATTCCCTGCTCACCTAGAACCTTCTCTGCTCACTTAGAACCTTCCCTGCTCACCTAGAACCTTCTCTGCTCACTTAGAACCTGCTCTGTTCAGAACATTGTTTATCTAGAACCTTCTCTGCTCACCGAGAACTTTCTCTGCTCACTTAGAACATTGTTTATCTAGAACCTTCTCTGATCACTTAGAACATTCCCTGCTCACCTAGAACCTTCTCTGCTCACTTAGAACCTTCCCTGCTCACCTAGAACCTTCTCTGCTCACTTAGAACCTGCTCTGTTCAGAACATTGTTTATCTAGAACCTTCTCTGCTCACCGAGAACTTTCTCTGCTCACTTAGAACATTGTTTATCTAGAACCTTCTCTGATCACTTAGAACATTCCCTGCTCACCTAGAACCTTCTCTGCTCACTTAGAACCTTCCCTGCTCACCTAGAACCTTCTCTGCTCACTTAGAACCTACTCTGTTCAGAACATTGTTATCTAGAACCTCCTCTGCTCACTTAGAACCTGCTCTGTTCAGAACATTGTTTATCTAGAACCTTCTCTGCTCACCGAGAACCTTCTCTGCTCACTTAGAACATTGTTTATCTAGAACCTTCTCTGCTCACCTAGACATTATGTTTATCAAGAACCTTCTCTGCTTATTTAGAACATTGTTTATCTAGAACCTTCTCTGTTCACTTAGAACCTTCTCTGCTCAATCTTGAACCTTCTTTTCTCATCTAGAACCTTCTCTGCTCACTTAGAACATTATGTTTATCTACAATGTTCTCGGCTCATCTTGAACATTCCGTTTCTCTAGAACCTTTGCTGCTAAACTAGAACCTTCTCTGCTCACCTAGAACATTATGTGTATCTAAAACATTTGGTTTCTCTAGAACCTTCTCTGCTCGCCTAGAACGTTATGTTTATCTGAAACCTTCTCTGCTCACCTAGAACATTATGTTTATCTAAAACATTTGGTTTCTCTAGAACCTTCTCTGCTCGCCTAGAACGTCATGTTTATCTGAAACCTTCTCTGCTCACCTAGAACATTATGTTTATCTAAAACATTTGGTTTCTCTAGAACCTTCTCTGCTCGCCTAGAACGTTCTGTTTGTCTAGTACATTCTCTGTTCAACTAGAATGCTATGTTTATCTAGAACGAGCATGTTTTCTGCTCACCTAGAATGTTTATCTACAACAAGAATGTTCTATGCCCAACTACAACCTTCTCTGCTAAACTAGAACCTTCTCTGCTCGCCTAGAATGTTCTGTTTGTCTAGAACAATCTCTGTTCACCTAGTTATATTTATCTAGAAGGAGGACGTTTTCTGCTCACCTAATACGTTCTGTGTTAACTAGAACTCTGTTCTGTGGCCAACTAGAACCCTCTGTGCGTGTAATGTTGCTGCCAGGCCACTAGTTGGCGGTGTGACAGGAGTCCAACATTGACAGAAACACGTCAATAGTTCATGTCAGTGTGGTCACGTTGCCATGGAAACAGGCATGTGAGCGTCCTTTGAGAAGAACGACTACACATTCCAGCACATTTTCCTTACATCCTATTTTTTACCGAGTTTACATTATTCATCCCCGGAACTTTTGTTATTGTTGGAGTTGCGGTCGTAACAGTTTCCAGGGGACACATTTCTGACCACAGATGTTTGTTAATGATGTACATGAGACATGAGACATGAGACATAAGACATGAGACATAAGGTGAACGTCACTTACGTCATCTTTGGCTTGGAAGAGATACTCGTTCCCGTCAGTGATTCTGTGGACAACAAACACCTCATGACTCCTGCATTCATTCATTCATTCTCATATGTTTACTTACTCATTCTCATACATTCACATTCGTTCATTTTCATGTGTTCACTTATTAATTCTTATATATTCATTCTCATATGTTCATTTACTCATTCTCATACATTCACTCTGTACACTCTCATTCGTTCATTCTCATATGTTCACTTATTCATTCTCATATGTTCACTTATTCATTCTTATATATTCATTCTCATACATTCACATATCCATTCTCAAATGTTGACGTATTCATTCTCATGTTAATTTATTCATTCTCATAATTTCATTCTCATACGTTCACATATCCATTCTAATAATTGTATTTTCATGTGTTCATTTATTCATTCTCCTATGTTCATTTATTCATTCTCATACTTTTATCCTCATATGTTCATTACTTCATTCTCGTGCATTCATTTTCAGACGTTCATTTTTTGATTCTCACTTTTATTTAGTCATTCTCATACATTCATTCTCATATGTTCACGTATTCATTCTCATACTTTTATTCTCATATGTCCATTTATTCATTCTCATGCATTCATTCTCAGATGTTCAATTGTTTGATTCTTGTACATTTATTCTCAGATACATTCTCATGCATTCAGTCTCATACATTCATTTTTTCAGTCCCATACATTTATTCATTCTCATGCATTCATTCTCAGATGTTCAATTGTTTGATTCTTGTACATTTATTCTCGGATGTTCATTCATACATTCTCATGCATTCATTCTCATACATTCATTTTTTCAGTCTCATACATTTATTCATCCTCATGCATTAATTTTTTTGTTAATTGTCATTCATTTTTTTCCATACGTTCATTTATTCATTCTCATATATTCATTCAATCTCAAGCATTCATTTTTTCCATACGTTCATTTATTCATTCTCATATATTCATTCAATCTCAAGCATTCATTTTTTCTCATGCATTTATTTCCATACATTCACTCATTTATTGTCATTCATTCTTTTCTATACGTTCATTTATTCATTCTCATACATTTATTCAATCTCAAGAATTCATTTATTTGCATTTATTCATTCTCATGCATTCCTTCATAAATGTGCATTTACTCATTCAATTATTCATCCTTTTGTATTCCTTCTTATATGTTTATTTTTCCATTCTCATACATTCATTCAATCTGATACATTCATTTGATCTCATGCATTCATGCTCATACGTTTACTTATACTGCATTCATTCTCATACATTCTTTAATTATCCTGCACTCATTCTCATACATTAATTCATTCATTTTCACACATTCATTTATTCATTCTCATGCAATCATTCTCAAGTGTCCATTATTGATCACACATTTATTTTCATGCAATCTTTCTCATACATTAATTCTCATGCATTCCTTCTCATGTGTTCATCTAGTATTTCTCAGATTCATTGCCGTACATTCATTCACATGCAATAATTCGGAGATGTTCATTTAATCATTTTCATGCATTCATTCTAATTCCTTAATTCTCATGCATTCATTCTCGTATGTTGATCTATTTATTCTCATACAACCATTCATGCATGTTTATTTCATTCATGCATTCATTCTCATGCATTCATTCTGATACATGCGCACATTCTCATGCTATCATTCATTCATTGTCTTCATTTATTCGCATGTATTCATTCTCATGTTTCTTAAAGCTTGTCCATACATTTTCATTCATGCATGCATTCATTCTCATGCTATCATTCATTCATACATTTATCGACATGCATTCATTCTCATGAGTTTATTTCATTCATGCATTCATTGTCAAGCATTATTTCATTCATGCATTGATTCTGGTACATGCACTCATTCTCTTCATTTATTCACATGCATTCATTCTCATGTTTCTTAAAGCTTGTCCATGCATTTTTTTCCATTCATGCATTCGTTCTCATGCTATCATTCATTCATCCGCCTGCATTCATTCTCCTGTGTTTATTAAAGCCGGTGCATGCATTCATTCTGAAACGTGCACTTATTCTCATGCTGTCATTCACTCATGCATTCTCACACATGTACCCACATGCATTCCTTCTCATTCATGCATTCACTCTTTGGCGCGTGCGAGCGCGACTGACTTGAGTTTGAAGACGTGTTTCTTCTTCTTGTAGCCGAGCGCCACCTCGCAGACGGCGTCCTGGAGGCTGACGGGGATCTCGCTGTGGTACGGCACGCCCTGACTGGCGCTCTTCTGGTCCTTGTAGAAGCCCATCTCCCGCTGGTTGATCACGCAGTAGACGTGATGCCACGACCTGACACACGGCGCGCGTTACATACATATATACACGTACATACATTAATATACACATACATATGTACATACATATATACACATACATACATTAATACACACATACATAGGTACATACACATACTGTATGTACATACATATACTGTATACACATACATATGTACATACATATATACACATCATGTACATACCGTACATATATACACATACATACTGTATGTACATACATATACTGTATACACATACATATGTACATACATATATACACATCATGTACATACATATATACACATACATACTGTATGTACATACATATATACACATCATGTACATACATATATACACATCATGTACATACATATATACACATACATACTGTATGTACATACATATGTACATACATATATACACATCAAGTACATACATATATACACATACATACTGTATGTACATACATATATACACATACATATGTACATACATATATACACATCATGTACATACACATATACACATACATACTGTATGTACATACATACATACATACACATACATATGTACATGCATATATAAACATTCATACATCTATACACATACATATGCACATACATATATACACATCATGTACATACACATATACACATACATACTGTATGTACATACATACATACACATACATATGTACATGCATATATAAACATTCATACATCTATACACATACATATGTACATACATATATACACATCATGTACATACACATATACACATACATACTGTATGTACATACATACATACATACACATACATATGTACATGCATATATAAACATTCATACATATATACACATACATATGTACATACATATATAAACATTCATACATATATACACATACATATGTACAATCATCTATGCACATACATATGTACATACATATATACACATACATACAGTCTGTAGATACATATACTGTATGTACATACAAATATACACACACATGTACATACATACATATATACAGATACATATATATGTACATATGTACATGCATATATAAACATTCATACATATATACACATACATATGTACATACATATATAAACATTCATACATATATACACATACATATGTACAATCATCTATGCACATACATATGTACATACATATATACACATACATACAGTCTGTAGATACATATACTGTATGTACATACAAATATACACACACATGTACATACATACATATATACAGATACATATATATGTACATACATATATACACATCATGTACATACATATATACACATACATACTGTATGTACATACATATATACACATACATATGTACATACATATATACACATACATATGTACATACATATATACACATAAATACTGTATGTACATACATATATACACATACATATGTACATACATATATAAACATTCATACATATATACACATACATATGTACAATCATCTATACACATACATATGTACATACATATATACACATACATACTGTATGTACATACATATACTGTATGTACATACAAATATACACACACATGTACATACTGTCGGAGGCAGATATTTACATATATCCGAATTTTTGTGTTACTTACTTTCTTTCATAGTCATATTTGAAAACAGCTCGTGTTTTCCATTTATTCTCTTTCTGTTTCTCTGCAAGTAAACTGTGGGAGGGTAACCTTGAATGCTTTGGAATGTGTTTTGACTAGCATATATTTTGTCTAGAGAGAGGGGGGAGGAGAGAGGGTTTTGGGTCGGGGAGACAGACCATTTTGGGCGGCGGAATAGAATGTTCTAGGCTAGACTGGTCTCAAAAAGTATATTTGCAAAGCTTTGAAAATATACAACAAAATACCTATTCTGTCTCTGGTGGGTTTTTTTCAACTCAGCTTTAAGTGTCGTAAAGAATTTGGGAGCGACTTGTGACTTGAATTCCCTGGGAGGAACAACTGGTCCAAAACGCAACAATACATACATATATACAGATACATACATATGTACATACATATATACACATCATGTACATACATATATACACATACATACTGTATGTACATACATATATACACATACATATGTACATACATATATAAACATACATATGTACATACATAATAATCACATACATACTGTATGTACATACATATATACACATACATATGTACATACATATATACACATACATATATATATATATATACACAAGATGCCTGCGGTGGCAGTGCTCGGACCCACGGGGCGGTGCCTTACCTGCTAGACGCCTTCTTGTTATGCCCCTCCCACTCGTGCTTGCGGTACAGGAAGCCCTCCAGCTGCGACGCCGGCCCCTCTTGCTGACTCTTGGCCGGCAGGGTCGCCGCCAGGCTGGCCTTGCCCCCGCGAGACGCCCCGGGGGAACCCGTGGGGCTGGGCTCCGACACGCCGTTCACCACGTCGCCTCCTTCGCCGTCCTGGAAAGACAGCGGAGTCAGACGCGGGTGGGCGGAGTCACAGGCCGCCGGTCACTTTCAGGGTCGCTGAGGGCAGCGGCATGCAGAGCGCAGAAGCGTTGTCGTGGAAACGCCAGCAAACATCAACACCAAGATGCGCAAAGCTGGAGGTGTGGAACCTTCTAGAAAGGTGACGTTTCCTGTCCCACACCCTGAAACTTCTCAGAAGACATCCTTCTGCCACGCTCCTCACAACCAGCACAGGAGAGACGGACATAGTGGGCAGGAGGAGGAGAGGAATGGAACAGGAGGAGGAGAAGTAAAAGGAGGAGAACAGGAAAAAACAGAAAGAGAAAGGGGAAGAAAAGGAAGAAGTAAAAGCAGTGAAAGGAGGAAAAAAAGGAGAAAGAGAAGGAGGAGGGGGAAAAGAAGGAGAAATAAATAAACAAAAGGAGTAAAAGGAGAAAAAAGGAGGAGTAAAAGGAGGAGAAAAAGGAGGAGTAAAAGAAGGGGAAGGAGTAGGAAAAGGAGAAGTAAAAGGAGGAGAAATAGGAAGAGTAAATGAAGGAGAAAAAGGAGGAGTAAAAGAAGGGGAAGGAGTAGGAAAAGGAGGAGAAATAGGAAGAGTAAATGAAGGAGAAAAAGAAGGAGTAAAAGGAGAAAAAGAAGGAGTAAAAGAGTAGAAAATGAGTAAAAGAAAAGGGAGGAGAAAAAGAAGGAATAAAAAGAGGAGTATGAGCAAAAGGAGGAGAAAAAGAAGGAGTAAAAGAAGTAAGAGAATAAAATGTGGAGAAAAAGAAGTAAAAGGAGGAGAAAATGAGGAGTAAAAGGAGAAAGGAGTAAAGGAAGAGTAAAAGAAGGAGAAAAAAGTAAGAGTAAAAGGGGGGGAAAGGAGGAGTAAAATGAGGAGAAAAAAAGAGTAAAAGAGAAAAGGGAGTAAAAGGAGCAAAAGAAGGAGTAAAAAAGAAGTGAAATAAGGAAAAGGAGAAAGAGAAAAGGGAGCAAAAGGAGGAGTAAAATAAGGAGAAATAGGAGGAGTAAATGAATGAGAAAAAGAAGGAGTAAAAGAAAGAGTAAAAGAAAAAGGAGGAGAAAAAGAAATAATAAAAAGAGGTGTAAGAGTAAAAGGAGGAGAAAAAGAAGGAGTAAAAGAAGGAAGAGAATAAAAGGTAGAGGAAAAAGAAGAGGAGAAAATGAGGAGTAAAAGAAGGAGTAGAAAGGAGTAAAGTAAGAGTAAAAGGGGGAGAAAAAGGAGGAGAAAAAGGAGGAAAAAAAGAGTAAAACAGAAAAGGGAATAAAAGGAGCAAAAGAAGGAGTAAAAAAGAAGTGAAAGAAGGAAAAGGAGAAAGAGAAAAAGGAGTAAAAGAAAGAGAAAACTGAGTAAAAATGAGTAAAAGGAAAGAGTAAAAGGAGGACTAAAAGAAAGAAAAGGAGGAGAAAAAGAAGGAGTAAACAAGGAAAAAGAAAAGGAGTAAAAGGAGAGAGAAGCAGTAAAAGGGGGAGTAAAAGGAGCAGTATAAGAAAGAGTAAAAGAAGGAGAAAGAGAAGGAATAAAAGTGGGAGGAGTCAGAGAGAAGTCCATGCAGTGCTGCCATGCCAGCAGCAGATGTCAAACAATGTTGTGTTGCAAAGATGGCAGTGTGGTTATTGTCCAAGAAGAAACTGATAACACACCACGCCCACGCCAAGCGATGCTTATTACCACGGTAACGAACTCTTGGTGGGCCGGACCAGGGAGGGAGGCGGTGCCAATCCTGATGGGACCTGAGAGCTTTAATGTGGACCAACGTGGAACCATCCAAAGTGGACCAACTTTGAATTTTCCATCGTTACTTTTATTCATATTCAAATGAGGAGGAGGTCACTACTTGTGTAAGTGTGTGTGTGTGTGTGTGTGTATGTGTGTGAGAGAGAGTGTGTTCTCATTTGAGAGACCACAAACTTGGAGAACAGGAGCCCACTCATAAAAGTACTTTATTTTTATTTTTACTTTCAATGCTTAAAACTCTACATCAACCTAAAATCAATCTGTCAATTATAACTTTTAATACTTTTTTTTATTGATTTTTTTTGTTTTATGCATTTTGTTGTCATAGAAAACGTGGCAAACACAGAAAATATGCAATATAAATATAAAAATAATATAAATATCAAATATTTTTAAGTGGAATATTTAATTTGAAGTAATTACAGCCAATAATCAATAATACATAACATTTATTTTAATTCATTATTTTTTTTACCCACGTTTTTAAAAAAAACTGTAGAGTCAACATTGCAACTTTCTCTCGTTACATTTCAGCTGTGAGCACTATTTTATGTTTATTTTTATTTATTTTGGACTCATTGTTTTAGAAGGCCGGAGGAGATCCTTGATTCACACTCACTGAAAAAAGTGTGATACAACTTCATTTTTTAACTTAAACAATGGATGATGATGATGATAACAACAACAACAACAACAACAATAATAATAATAATAATGATGATGATGTCATGTTGATGCAGACAGGAAACAAATAATCTTTATGTATTTTGTAGGATAAATTGAATAAAAAATCATAATGACAGAAACATAACACACGTACACACACACACACACACACACACACACACACGCACACACACACTCACACACACACACGCACACACACACAGATGTGCAGGAGACTGTGGTACTGACAGGTTTATTGTTAGTTGGTGGAGGTGAGGTGTGAACATGCAAACAAGAAAGGAACACTGAAACAATAAAACAATAATAAAGTACACATGGGGACACACATAAAATACATGAATTATGAAGACGATAATGTTTGTCGACAATATCACGTGAGCATGGACCGGAATTTCATATCAGATCAATTCCTGCCAAGATGTTTTTGTCTTTGATTGGCGCTGAGAAGGATTAAAGATTGATTTGCTGCTAAATATGCTAAGGTGTTGATGTTCCACAGAGTGAGTTTGTAGAAGATGCTAAGGTGTTGATGTTCCACAGAGTGAGCTAGTAGAAGATGCTAAGGTGTTGATGTTCCACAGAGTGAGTTTGTAGAAGATGCTAAGGTGTTGATGTTCCACATAGTGAGTTTGTAGAAGATGCTAAGATGTTGATGTTCCAAAGAGTGAGTTTGTAGAAGATGCTAAGTTGTTCCACAGAGTGAAGTTGTAGAAGAAGCTATCGTGTTGATGTTCCACAGGGTGAGTTTGTGGAAGATGCTAAGGTGTTGATATTCCACAGAGTGAGTTTGTAGAAGATGCTATGATGTTGATGTTCCACAGAGTGAGTTTGTAGAAGATGCTATGGTGTTGATGTTCCAAAGAGTGAGTTTGTAGAAGATGATAAGGTGTTGATGTTCCAAAGAGTGAGTTTGTAGAAGATGCTAAGGTGTTGATGTTCCACAGAGCGAGCTTGTAGAAGATGCTAAGATGTTGATGTTCCAAAGAGTGAGATTGTAGAAGATGCTAAGGTGTTGATGTTCCACAGAGCGAGTTTGTAGAAGATTCTAAGGGGTTGATGTTCCAAAGAGTGAGTTTGTAGAAGATGCTAAGGTGTTGATGTTCCACAAAGAGAGTTTGTAAAAGATGCTAAGGTGTTGATGTTCCAAAGAGTGAGTTTGTAGAAGATGCTAATGTGTTGATGTTCCACAGAGTGAGTTTGTAGAAGATGCTAAGGTGTTGATGTTCCACAGTGAGTTTGTAGAAGATGCTAAGGTGTTAATGTTCCAAAAAGTGAGTTTGTAGAAGATGCTAAGGTGTTGATGTTCCACAGAGTGAGTTTGTAGAAGATGCTAATGTGTTGATGTTCCAAAGAGTGAGTTTGTAGAAGATGCTATGGTGTTGATGTTCCACGGAGTGAGATTGTAGAAGATGCTAAGGTGTTGATGTTCCACATAGTGAGTTTGTAGATGATGCTAAGGTGTTGATGTTCCAAAGAGTGAGCTTGTAGAAGATGCTAAGGTGTTGATGTTCCACAGAGTGAGTTTGTAGAAGATGCTAAGATGTTGATGTTCCACAGAGTGAGTTTGTAGAAGATGCTAATGTGTTGATGTTCCACAGAGTGAACTTGTAGAAGATGCTATGGTGCTGATGTTCCACGGAATGAGATTGTAGATGATGCTAAGGTGTTGATGTTCCACAAAGAGAGTTTGTAAAAGATGCTAAGGTGTTGATGTTCCAAAGAGTGAGTTTGTAGAAGATGCTAAGGTGTTGATGTTCCACATAGTGAGTTTGTAGATGATGCTAAGGTGTTGATGTTCCACAGAGTGAGTTTGTAGAAGATGCTAAGGTGTTGATGTTCCACAAAGAGTTTGTAAAAGATGCTAAGGTGTTGATGTTCCAAAGAGTGAGTTTGTAGAAGATGCTAAGGTGTTGATGTTCCACATAGTGAGTTTGTAGATGATGCCAAGGTGTTGATGTTCCACAGAGTGAGCTTGTAGAAGATGCTAAGGTGTTGATGTTCCACAGAGTGAGTTTGTAGAAGATGCTAAGGTGTCACGTGTTGATGTTCCACAGAGTGAGTTTGTAGAAGATACTAAGGTGTTGATGTCTCACAGAGTGAGTTTGTAGAAGATGCTAAGGTGTCACGTGTTAATGTTCCACAGAGTGAGTTTGTAGAGGAGGACATAAACCAACAGAGACATTAAGATCTGAGTGGACAGCAAGATGGGGGGGTCGGCCTGCGGGGTGGAGGTAAGAAGGAAGGAAGGAAGAAAGGAAGGAAGGAAGGAAGGAAAATAAAAATGAGGGGAGGAATGTGTGTGTGTGTGTGTGTGTGTGTGTGTGTTTTAGACACGTCTTAACAAATATCCTAATAACATAATAATATAATAATATTAAGAGCTAAAAACCCTGATGAGTTCAAGTGTAGCACCCTCTTTATGTAATACATCAATCATAATAATAATCATAATAAATCAATCATATCAAGTCATGTATGTAATAAATCAATCATATTAAAGTATTTAAGTATGAAGATGTACAAAGTCCTGATAAATAATGAGGCTCTATAGTCTTTGTAAACATGTATGAAGTGTTTATAAATATGAACGTGGATGTATTAAGCATTTATGAATATGCATGAGGATGAACAAGTGTTTACAATTGTGTATAAAGTGTTTAAGACTATGCATGAAGTGTTTATGAATACGCACGAGGATGTATGAAGTGTTTATGGATATGCATGAGGATGTACGAAGTGTTTATGAATATGCATGAGGATGCATGAAATGTTTATGAATATGCATGAGGATGCATTAAATGTTTACGAATATGCATGAGGATGCATTAAGTGTTTATGAATATGCACGAGGATGTACGAAGTGTTTATGAATATGCATGAGGATGCATTGTTTATGAATATGCATGAGGATGTATGAAGTGTTTATGAATATGCATGAGGACGTATGAAGTGTTTATAAATATGCATGAGGATGTATGAAGTGTTTATGAATATGCATGAGGATGTACGAAGTGTTTATGAATATGCATGAGGATGCATGAAGTGTTTATTAATATGCATGAGGATGTATGAAGTGTTCATGAATATGTATGAAGTGTTTATGAATATGCACGAGGATGTATGAAGTGTTTATGAATATGCATGAGGATGTATGGGGTGTTTATGAATATGCATGAGGACGTATGAAGTGTTTATAAATATGCATGAGGATGTATGAAGTGTTTATGAATATGCATGAGGATGTACGAAGTGTTTATGAATATGCATGAGGATGTACGAAGTGTTTATGAATATGCATGAGGATGTAGGAAGTGTTTATAAATATACATGGGGATGTATGAAGTGTGTATGAACGTGCATGAGGACGTATGAAGTGTTTATAAATATGCATGAGGACGTATGAAGTGTTTATGAATATGCATGAGGATGTATGAAGTGTTTATGAATATGCATGAGGATGCATGAAGTGTTTATTAATATGCACGAGGATGTATGAAGTGTTTATAAATATGCATGAAGTGTTCATGAATATGCATGAAGTGTTTATGAATATGCATGAGGATGTATGAAGTGTTTATAAATATGCATGAGGATGTACGAAATGTTTATAAATATGCGTGCGGTGTTCAGGAACATGTATGAAGTGTCTATGAATATGCACGAGGATGCAGTGAGTGTTTATAATTATGCATGAGGATGTATGAAGTGTTTATGAATATGCATGAGGATGTATGAAATGTTTATAAATATGTGTGCAGTGTTCATGAATATACATGAAGTGTTTATGAATATGCATGAGCATGCAGTGAGTGTTTATGAATATGCGTGAGGATTTACAAAGAGTTTATGAATATGCATGAGGATGTATGAAGTGTTTATAAATATGCATGACAATGTATGGAATGTTTATAAAAATGCGCGAATTGTTCATGAATATGTATGAAGTGTTTATGAATATGCACGAGGACGAATGAAGTGTTTATGAATATGCACGAGGATGCATTGAGTGTTTATGAATATGCATGAGGATGTGAAGGTGCTCATAAGAAGCTATGAGGATGCATGAAGTGTTTCTGAATACTTCTGCAGGTGTTCATAAGAAGT
The DNA here is from genome assembly GCF_033978685.3 of Nerophis lumbriciformis. NCBI lineage: Eukaryota > Metazoa > Chordata > Actinopteri > Syngnathiformes > Syngnathidae > Nerophis > Nerophis lumbriciformis. Next base: position 68,039,592 of record NC_084549.2, on the reverse strand, counting down.
GAAGGTGCGTATGAGAGAGAGAGAATCAGGGCGTGGCGTCCCTGCGTCCCTGCAGGGTGTTGCTGTATTTCTGGTAGGCGTGCGAGCGGTAACTAACCCTGGGAGAGTCCTGCTCAGACGCCAGCCCGTTGTGACTCGGCTGCTCCCCCTCCCTGCAGACACACAAAGTGCACCATGAAGGCGAGCGACGACAACGCCGAGTCGGCACCTTCGCCGAGTCCGACACTCACCGGTGCTGCGTGGCGTCCTGAGAAGGCGGAGCCTCAGCGGGGGGTTGGTTCTTCCTCTCTTCCTCTTCTTGCCTTCTTCGCACTTCCAACAACTCCATCTGAACACAAACGCATCACGTCTTGCTCCTTCCTGTCTGCGTGTGTGCGTGCGTGCGAGGGCCTCACCGTGGTCAACCTCTCCAGCGCCGCAAAGCGCTCCTCCCAGGTGGCGGCGGACTTCTCGAAGGCCTCGTGGCGCTTGATGAGCTTCTCCACCTCGTCCACGTTCTGTCCCATCTCGCGGCTGGACAAGTACGACTCCTGGCCCAGCAGCCACGCCTCGGCCACGCCAGCGTCCCGCGAGAACTGGTGCACCTCCAAGACTGGGAGCACGCCGTGTCAACGCGCGTCACACTCACCCGGCGTGCTGAGACTTACCCAGCCTGAGCCACTCCCATCGGTCCTCCCACTTGTCAATCATATCTTTCCTCTTGTCCGTCAACTGCAGCAACTTTTCTTTGATCTGAGACAGGAAGACACGTGCGTGACATTCAGGACAACTACTTTGCCGCATAGACGGGCTGCGGCTGTCAGCAAGTGAGTGTTTGAGCTTCATCTGGCAGGTTTTGTCCACTCCGTGTTCCTGTTCCTGCTCCTGTTCCTGCTCACCTCCTCAGACGCGTAGTGCTTCCTGGCCAGGAGGGACTTGCCCAACTCGATGCAGGAAGTGAAGCTGTCGTTACGAGCGTCGATCTCCGCCTTGATGCCCTGGTGGTTGTTCATCAGCAGCTCCACCGACGACACGTCCCTGCACCACACGCACAAAGTTACACCAATCGCACATAGTTACACTAGTTGAATAAAGTTACATTACTTGTAAAAAAGTTACACAACTTGCACAAAGTTACACAACTTTCACAAAGTTACATTACTTTCACAAAGTTACATTACTTTCACAAAGTTACATTACTTGTAAAAAAGTTACACTACTTGCACAAAGTTACACAACTTGCACAAAGTTAAACTTGTAAAAAAGTTACACTACTTTCACAAAGTTACACAACTTTGGAGGAGGAGGAGGAGGAGGAGGAGAAGAAGAAGAAGAAGAAAAGGATGGAGCAGAAAAAGGAGCAGAAGAAGGAGAAGGAGAAGAAGGAGGAGGAGGAGGAGGAAAAGAATGAAAAATAAAAAGAAGAAGGAGGAGAAGAAGAAGGAGCAGGAGAAGAAGAAGGAGAAGAAGGGGGAGGAAAAAAGGAGGAGAAGAAGAAAGAGAAAGAGAAAGAGAAGGAGAAGGAGAACAAGGAGAAGAAGAAGAAGAAGAAAAAGAAGGAGAAAGAGAAGAAGAAGAGGATGGAGCAGAAAAAGGAGCAGAAGTAGAACGAGAAGGAGGAGGAGGAAAAGAAGAAGGAGAAGAAGAAGTAGCAGGAGAAGAAGAAGGAGAAGAAGGGGGAGGAAAAAGAGGAGGAGAAGAAGAAAGAGAAGAAGAAAAAGAAGGAGAAAAAGAAGAAGGAGCAGAAAAAGAAGCAGAAGAAGAACGTGAACGAGAATGAGAAGAATAAGGAGGAGGAAAAAAAGAATGAAAAATAAAAAGAAGAAGGAGGAGAAGGAGAAGGAGGAGAATAAGAAGGAGAAAGAGAAGAAGAAGAAGAAGAAGAAGAGGATGGAGCAGAAAAAGGAGCAGAGGAAGAAGGAGAAGAAGAAGGAGGAGGAGGAGGAGGAAAAGAAGAATGAAAAATAAAAAGAAGAAGGAGGAGAAGAAGAAGGAGCAGGAGAAGAAGAAGGAGAAGAAGGGGGAGGAAAAAAAGGAGAAGGAGGAGAAGAAGAAAGAGAAGAAGAAAGTGAAGAAGAAAGAGAAAGAGAAAGAGGAGAAGAAGGAGGAAAAAGAAGAAGAAGACGAAGAAAAAGAAGAAGAAGAAGGAGAAAGAGAAGAAGAAGAAGAGAAGGATGGAGCAGAAAAAGGAGCAGAAGAAGAAGGAGAAGGAGGAGGAAAAGAAGAATGAAAAATAAAAAGAAGAAGAAGGAGCAGGAGAAGGAGAAGAAGAAGGAGAAGAAGGGGGAGGAAAAAGAGGAGGAGAAGAAAAAAGAGAAGAAGAAAAAGAAGAAGAAGATGATGGAGCAGAAAAAGGAGCAGAAGAAAAAGGAGAACGAGAAGAAGAAGGAGGAGGAAAAGAAGAATGAAAAATAAAAAGAGGAAGGAGGAGAAGGAGAAGGAGGAGAAGAAGAAAGAGAAGGAGAAAGAGAAGAAGAAGAAGAAAAGGATGGAGCAGAAAAAGGAGCAGAGGAAGAAGGAGAAGAAGAAGGAGGAAGAGGAGGAAAAGAAGAATAAAAAATAAAAAGAAGGAGCAGGAGAAGAAGGAGAAGAAGGGGGAGGAAAAAAAGGAGGAGAAGAAGGAGGAGAAGAAGAAAGAGAAGAAGAAAGAGAAAGAGGAGAAGAAGGAGAAAAAGAAGAAGAAGACGAAGAAAAAGAAGAAGAAGACGAAGAAAAAGAAGGAGAAAGAGAAGAAGAAGAAGAAGAAGAGGATGGAGCAGAAAAAGGAGCAGAAGGAGAAGGAGGAGGAGGAGGAAAGAAGAATGAAAAATAAAAAGAAGAAGAAGGAGCAGGAGAAGGAGAAGAAGAAGGAGAAGAAGGGGGAGGAAAAAGAGGAGTAGAAGAAGAAAAAGAAGGAGAAATAGAAGAAGAAGAGGATAGAGCAGAAAAAGGAGCAGAAGAAAAAGGAGAACGAGAAGAAGGAGGAGGAAAAGAAGAATGAAAAGTAAAAAGAAGGAGGAGAAGGAGGAGAATAAGGAGAAGGAGAAAGAGAATAAGAGGAGGATGAAAAGAAGAATGAAAAATAAAAAGAAGAAGGAGGAGAAGAAGGAGAAGGAGGAGAATAAGAAGGAGAAGAAGAAGGAGAAGAAGGGGGAGGAAAAAGAGGAGGAGAAGAAGGATGAGAAGAAGAAAGAGAAGAAGAAAGAGAAGAAGAAGAAAGAAGAAGAAAATTACCGTGGCTTCTCCTGAGCCTCGATGAGTCTGATGACATCCTCCATCCACAACATCAAGTCTCGCACCATACTGAAGAAACGGAACTTGTCTCCTGTGTCTACTAGCTTTCCACGACGGCCTTCTACTGCTTCTAGAAGGTTCTTCCAGGCCTCCAGAACCTGAATCACACACACACACACACACACACACACACACACACACACACACACACACACACACACACACACACACACACACACACACACACACACACACACACACACACACACAGTGCATTGGTTTATTTGGAGTTTCTTCGAGATTGTCAATCGGGCAATGGGGGCGTGGCTAGGGGGCGTGGTCATCATGACATCATCCTGCAATTTGTATATTTTGCTATAAAGCATCTATTCTTTTTAAACCATCGGTCAAGAAATGTTAACGTAGTAACACTTTGTAATTGAGAATTGGTATTTCGGAATTCCTAAAACTTCAGGAAAAACGGGAATTAAAAAAAAAAAAAAAAACAGGTACCTTTGATGTCTCAACTATGTGGAATGTTTTGATGGTGGAATGGTCGAAGAAAAACAAAAGGACAGGCCGAAAGAAAAAAGGATGGAATTAGGGCTTTGGAAAACCGGGAATTCTGTGAATTCCTGGATTTTTTTTAACTTGGAAAATGGACGTTTGAATGTCCCGGGTGAGTGGAGTGTGTGGATGTTGGAACAGTTCGAATCGGTTGTTGAATGTGGGAATTGTGCAAGTTAGAAAATCGGCACGTTCATTTTTAACGGGAAAAATGTCCCAAGAAACCTGGAATTCCTGGTAATCTGGGATATTTGGGAAGATCAAAACATGTTTGCTCTCAGTTACGAACGTTGGAAATCTTGAACGTTTCTGATCGGATTAAAATGAGTGGCGCTGAAAGCCGGCAAAGTTTGTTGGAAGGGGAAGAATAAGAGATGACCTATTGGTGTACAATCTTACACGTGCGAAATGTACACAATAAAAGTTAAAAATAGCGTCACACTGTGTGACTTCTTCTGATATATTATATTGCTTGCATAGTTTTCACGTAAAAAAAAATCCTGGTAATTCCGGGTAACACAGGAATGATAAAAACCAGGAAAGGTTGAGTGTCCAGGAAGAGTGGAGTGTGTGGATGGTGGAATGGTTCTAATCAGGTGACAAATGTAGGCTATGTAGAACTTTGAAAATGTCAGTTGATTTGAATAGGAATGTCCTGGAAATTTGGGAATTTCAAGAAAACCGGGAATTAAAAAAAATATACAGATAATATCAAAATGTTTTGAATCGGTCGAGAAATGTTAACGTAGTAACACTTTGTAATGGAGAATTGGTATTTCGGAATTCCTGGAACTTCAGGAAAAACGGGAATTTTTACAAAAAAAAACTAGGTCCCTTTGATGTCTCAACTATGTGCAATGTTTTGATGGTGGAATGGTCTAAAAAAAATAAACATAAAAGGACAGGCCGGAAAAAAAAAAGGATGGAATTAGGGCTTTGGAAAAACGGGGATTCCTGGAATTTTTTTGAACTTGGAAAATGGACGTTTGAATGTCCTGGGTGAGTGGAGTGTGTGGATGTTGGAACGGTCTAAATCGGATAAGAAATGTGGGATAGGAAGAGGTTTGTATTTTGCCTATTCATGTGCAATGGGTAAAATGTCCTGGAAATTTGGGAATTTCAGGAAAACCGGGAATTAAAAAAAAAAAATACAGATAATATCACAATTATCTCTTGATGATATGAATGGTTTGGTGTTGGAATTTTTTGAATCGGTCGAGAAATGTTAACGTAGTAACACTTTGTAATGGAGAATTGTTTTTTCGGAATTCCTGGAACTTTAGGAAAAACGGGAATTTTTACCAAAAAAAAACTAGGTACCTTTGATGTCTCAACTATGTGCAATGTTTTGATGGTGGAATGGTCGGGACAAAAAAAAAAAAAAAGGACAGGCTGAAAGAAAAAAGGATGGAATTAGAGTTTTGGAAAACCGGGAATTCTGTGAATTCCTGGAATTTTTTTTGAACTTGGAAAATGGACGTTTGAATGTCCCGGTGAGTGGAGTGTATGGATGTTGGAACGGTCTAAATCGGATAAGAAATGTGGGATAGGAAGAGGTTTGTATTTTGCCTATTCATGTGCAATGGGTAAAATGTCCTGGAAATTTGGGAATTTCAGGAAAACCGGGAATTTAAAACAAATATACAGATAATATCACAATTATCTGTTGATGATATGAATGGTATGGTGTTGGAATTTTTTGAATCGGTCGAGAAATGTTAACGTAGTAACACTTTGTAATGGAGAATTGTTTTTTCGGAATTCCTGGAACTTTAGGAAAAACGGGAATTTTTACAAAAAAAAAAAATAGGTACCTTTGATGTCTCAACTATGTGCAATGTTTTGATGGTGGAATGGTCTAAAAAAAATAAACATAAAAGGACAGGCCGAAAAAAAAAAAAGGATGGAATTAGGGCTTTGGAAAATCGGGAATTCTGGGAATTCTGGGAATTCTAGGAATTTTTTTTAACTTGGAAAATGGACGTTTGAATGTCCCGGGTGAGTGGAGTGTATGGATGTTGGAACGGTCTAAATCGGATAAGAAATGTGGGATAGGAAGAGGTTTGTATTTTGCCTATTCATGTGCAATGGGTAAAATGTCCTGGAAATTTGGGAATTTCAGGAAAACCGGGAATTTAAAACAAATATACAGATAATATCACAATTATCTGTTGATGATATGAATGGTTTGGTGTTGGAATTTTTTGAATCGGTCGAGAAATGTTAACGTAGTAACACTTTGTAATGGAGAATTGTTTTTTCGGAATTCCTGGAACTTCAGGAAAAACGGGAATTTTTACAAAAAAAAACTAGGTCCATTTGATGTCTCAACTATGTGCAATGTTTTGATGGTGGAATGGTCGATAAAAATAAAAATAAATGACAGGTCGAAAGAAAAAAGGATGGAATTAGAGTTTTAGAAAACCGGGAATTCTGTGAATTCCTGGAATTTTTTTTAACTTGGAAAATGGACGTTTGAATGTCTCGGGTGAGTGGAGTGTGTGGATGTTGGAACGGTCTAAATCGGATAAGAAATGTGGGATAGGAAGAGGTTTGTATTTTGCCTATTCATGTGCAATGGGTAAAATGTCCTGGAAATTTGGGAATTTCAGGAAAACCGGGAATAAAAAAAAAAAATACAGATAATATCACAATTATCTCTTGATGATATGAACGGTTTGGTGTTGGAATTTTTTTGAATCGGTCGAGAAATGTTAACGTAGTAACACTTTGTAATGGAGAATTGTTTTTTCGGAATTCCTGGAACTTTAGGAAAAACGAGAATTTTTACAAAAAAAAAAACTAGGTACCTTTGATGTCTCAAGTATGTGCAATGTTTTGATGGTGGAATGGTCGATAAAAATAAAAATAAATGACAGGTCGAAAGAAAAAAGGATGGAATTAGAGTTTTGGAAAACCGGGAATTCTGTGAATTCCTGGAATTTTTTTGGAACTTGGAAAATGGACGTTTGAATGTCCCGGGTGAGTGGAGTGTGTGGATGTTGGAACGATCTAAATCGGATAAGAAATGTGGGATAGGAAGAGGTTTGTATTTTGCCTATTCATGTGCAATGGGTAAAATGTCCTGGAAATTTGGGAATTTCAGGAAAACCGGGAATTAAAAAAAAAAAATACAGATAATATCACAATTATCTCTTGATGATATGAATGGTTTGGTGTTGGAATTTTTTGAATCGGTCGAGAAATGTTAACGTAGTAACACTTTGTAATGGAGAATTGTTTTTTCGGAATTCCTGGAACTTCAGGAAAAACGGGAATTTTGACAAAAGAAAACTAGGTCCATTTGATGTCTCAACTATGTGCAATGTTTTGATGGTGGAATGGTCGATAAAAATAAAAATAAATGACAGGTCGAAAGAAAAAAGGGTGGAATTAGAGTTTTGGAAAACCGGGAATTTTGTGAATTCCTGGAATTTTTTTTGAACTTGGAAAATGGACGTTTGAATGTCCCGGGTGAGTGGAGTGTGTGGATGTTGGAACAGTTCGAATCGGTTGTTGAACGTGGGAATTGTGCAAGTTAGAAAATCGTCCCGTTCATTTTTAACGGGAAAAATGTCCCAGGAAACCTGGAATTCCTGGTAATCTGGGATATTTGGGAAGATCAAAACATGTTTGCTCTCATTTCCGAACGTTGGAAATCTTGAACGTTTCTGATCGGATTAAAATGAGTGGCGCTGAAAGCCGGCAAAGTTAGTTGGAAGTGGAAGAATAAGAGATGATTTATTGGTGTAGAATCTTACACGTGAGAAATTTACACAATAAAAGTTAAAAATAGCGTCAGACTGTGTGACTTCTTCTAAAGTATTATATTGCTTGCATTAGTTTTCAAGTAAAAAAAAATCCTGGTAATTCCGGGTAACACAGGAATGATCAAAACCAGGAAAGGTTGAGTGTCCAGGAAGAGTGGAATGTGTGCATGGTGGAATGGTTCTAATCAGGTGACAAATGTAGGCTATGTAGAACTTTGAAAATGTCAGTTGATTTGAATAGGAATGTCCTGGAAATTTGGAAACTTCAGGAAAACCGGGAATTAAAAAAAATATACAGGTAATATCAAAATGTTTTGAATCGGTCGAGAAATGTTTTAATGTAGTAACACTTTGTAACGGAGAATTGGTATTTTGTAATTCCTGGAACTTCTGAAAAAACGGGAATTTTTACCAAAAAAAAAACTAGGTCCCTTTGATGTCTCAACTATGTGCAATGCTTTGATGGTGGAATGGTCTAAAAAAAACAAAACTTAAAAGGACAGACCGGAAAAAAAAAGGATGGAATTAGGGCTTTGGAAAACCGGGAATTCTGGGAATTCCTGGAATTTTTTTTAACTTGGAAAATGGACGTTTGAATGTCCCGGGTGAGTGGAGTGTGTGGATGTTGGAACAGTCTAAATCGGATAAGAAATGTGGGATAGGAAGAGGTTTGTATTTTGCCTATTTATGTGCAATGGGTAAAATGTCCTGGAAATTTGGGAATTTCAGGAAAACCGGGAATTTAAAACAAATATACAGATAATATCACAATTATCTCTTGATGATATGAATGGTTTGGTGTTGGAATATTTTGAATCGGTCGAGAAATGTTAACGTAGTAACACTTTGTAATGGAGAATAGTTTTTTCGGAATTCCTGGAACTTCAGGAAAAACGGGAATTTTTACAAAAAAAAAACTAGGTACCTTTGATGTCTCAACTATGTGCAATGTTTTGATGGTGGAATGGTCAGGGACAAAAAAAAAAAAAAAAAGGACAGGCTGAAAGAAAAAAGGATGGAATTAGGGTTTTGGAAAACCGGGAATTCTGTGAATTCCTGGAATTTTTTTTGAACTTGGAAAATGGACGTTTGAATGTCCCGGGTGAGTGGAGTGTGTGGATGTTGGAACAGTTCGAATCGGTTGTTGAACGTGGGAATTGTGCAAGTTAGAAAATCGTCCCGTTCATTTTTAACGGGAAAAATGTCCCAGGAAACCTGGAATTCCTGGTAATCTGGGGATATTTGGGAAGATCAAAACATGTTTGCTCTCGGCTCCGAACGTTGGAAATCTTGAACGTTTCTGATCGGATTAAAATGAGTGGAATTGGAAGAATAAGATGATTTATTGGTGTAGAATCTTACATGTGCGAAATATACACAATAAAAGTTAAAAATAGCGTTGGACTTTGTGTGACTAGTTTTCACGTAAAAAAACTAATATTTTAAAGGTGTGGCGGCTTTTATTTTGTCGTGGTGGTGCGTCACCATCAATGGTGTCTGGACCGGTAGGGGAAGGTGATGACTCACGATGGCCACGCCCTCTTCTCCAGCACCAAACGTGTGATCAATAGAAGTCGGCGTGGAAGTACGAAGAAGACGAAGATGATGCAATCGTTTGTCCTGAAGATGATGTCATGGTGATGATTGGCGGGAGTCAAGTTTGACCTTCTAACAACGGGACTCTAACCAGCAAAGTGGATTTGCAAACTACAGGAAGCGCTTGTTTTTACCTGCCGGAGGGGGGGAGGGGCTTGGTGTGTTTAGTCCAATCAGAGAGCGGTCCAAGATAAAAACAATGAGCTGGTTTGCAAAGTAGCAAGCTGACTAAAATGTCAGATTTTAGTGTTGGGGGACAGGCTGGTGCAGAGAGAAACAATAAGATGGGAGGAATAAAAGTCTATCCTAGCCGAGAGCTTTAAGTCTCACCTCCACCTCTCGCTTCTGCAAGGACAGGCAAGGAAAGATGGAGCACACCTTCATCATCAACATCATCATCAACACTACTTCCACTAAAGCAAAAAAAAAAAAAACCCCACTTCTCTCACTTTCTTCTTAGGATGATTTGTTGACCTTGGACCTGAACATCAGATCTTGGCAGTTTTAAAAAAAACCTTAGACAGCGCATACCCTCAATTCCGGATTATAAGCCGCTACTTTTCCCCCCTACGCTTTGAGCCCCGCGGCTTAAAAACGGTGCAGCTAATTTATGGATTTTTCTTTCACTGACGGCCATAAAGCAAATAGTAAAAAAACAACAACAAAAAAACCAAGCAAATACACTGAAAAGGTGTGTTATTGTTGATAATTGTTCGCTTCTGTTTAAGACTGAGCTTTAAACCGGAAGTACAAGTGTCGTTCAGTCTTCTAGTCGTCCATAGCGTTTATACTCGTATGGATTCTTCATTCATCACTCCAAGCAACGTTTGTAAGTTTTACAATATAACTAAAACAATTCTTACTTACTAAAGCGTCCCATGTGTGATGTCTGTAGGAGTGTTTTCATGCATATTTGTACGTGCTATCGTAGTGTGATCCAGCTAGTGTCGTTAGCATTAGCTAATTCGCTAACACATTTACGAGTGTCCGTGTTAGTATTATTAACTTACAACGGCATTCTTTTTGTGTTGTTTCAGTTCCACAAATTCCTCAGTAAATTCACCAAAACGTCACCGTGGAGCTATTGAGTCTGTTTAGCGAAGTGGAGAGCTAGCTTGCGCAGCTATTGGGTCCATGACCATGACTTCTGTTTTGTTTGATCAGCCGTTTTACTGCCGCGTTACAGACACCGTTTGGAAACAATTAAGGTATGTAAATAAACATTTACAAAATACTTCTGTGTAAATAACTCATGCCACAAAGTGTGTGTATATACAGGTAAAATCCAGTAAATTAGAATATTTTGAAAAACTTGATTTATTTCAGTAATTGCATTCAAAAGGTGTAACTTGTACATTATATTTATTCATTGCACACAGACTGATGCATTCAAATGTTTATTTCATTTAATTTTGATGATTTGAAGTGGCAACAAATGAAAATCCAAAATTCCGTGTGTCACAAAATTAGAATAATACTTAAGGCGAATACAAAAAAGGGATTTTTAGAAATGTTGGCCAACTGAAAAGTATGAAAATGAAAAATATGAGCATGTACAATACTCAATACTTGGTTGGAGCTCCTTTTGCCTCAATTACTGCGTTAATGCGGCGTGGCATGGAGTCGATGAGTTTCTGGCACTGCTCAGGTGTTATGAGAGCCCAGGTTGCTCTGATAGTGGCCTTCAACTCTTCTGCGTTTTTGGGTCTGGCATTCTGCATCTTCCTTTTCACAATACCCCACAGATTTTCTATGGGGCTAAGGTCAGGGGAGTTGGCGGGCCAATTTAGAACAGAAATACCATGGTCCGTAAACCAGGCACGGGTAGATTTTGCGCTGTGTGCAGGCGCCAAGTCCTGTTGGAACTTGAAATCTCCATCTCCATAGAGCAGGTCAGCAGCAGGAAGCATGAAGTGCTCTAAAACTTGCTGGTAGACGGCTGCGTTGACCCTGGATCTCAGGAAACAGAGTGGACCGACACCAGCAGATGACATGGCACCCCAAACCATCACTGATGGTGGAAACTTTACACTAGACTTCAGGCAACGTGGATCCTGTGCCTCTCCTGTCTTCCTCCAGACTCTGGGACCTCGATTTCCAAAGGAAATGCAAAATTTGCTTTCGTCAGAAAACATGACTTTGGACCACTCAGCAGCAGTCCAGCTGGTGTCGGTCCACTCTGTTTCCTGAGATCCAGGGTCAACGCAGACGTCTACCAGCAAGTTTTAGAGCACTTCATGCTTCATGCTGCTGACCTGCTCTATGGAGATGGAGATTTCAAGTTCCAACAGGACTTGGCGCCTGCACACAGCGCAAAATCTACCCGTGCCTGGTTTACGGACCATGGTATTTCTGTTCTAAATTGGCCCGCCAACTCCCCTGACCTTAGCCCCATAGAAAATCTGTGGGGTATTGTGAAAAGGAAGATGCAGAATGCCAGACCCAAAAACGCAGAAGAGTTGAAGGCCACTATCAGAGCAACCTGGGCTCTCATAACACCTGAGCAGTGCCAGAAACTCATCGACTCCATGCCACGCCGCATTAACGCAGTAATTGAGGCAAAAGGAGCTCCAACCAAGTATTGAGTATTGTACATGCTCATATTTTTCATTTTCATACTTTTCAGTTGGCCAACATTTCTAAAAATCCCTTTTTTGTATTAGCCTTAAGTAATATTCTAATTTTGTGACACACGGAATTTTGGATTTTCATTTGTTGCCACTTCAAATCATCAAAATTAAATGAAATAAACATTTGAATGCATCAGTCTGTGTGCAATGAATAAATATAATGTACAAGTTACACCTTTTGAATGCAATTACTGAAATAAATCAAGTTTTTCAAAATATTCTAATTTACTGGCTTTTACCTGTATATATATATATATATATATATATATATATATATATATAGGGGCTGCAACAACTAATCGATTAAAATCGATTATAAAAATAGTTGGCGATTAATTTAGTCATTGATTTATTGGATCTATGCTATGCGCATAGGCAATTTTTTTAATTAATTAATTTTTAAATTGGGGGAATTTTTTATTTATTTTTATAAACCTTTATTTATAAACTGCAACATGTACAAACAGCTGAGAAACAATAATCAAAATAAGTATGGTGCCAGTATGCTGTTTTTTTCCAATAAAATACTGGAAAGGATAGAAATGTAGTTTGTCTCTTTTATCCGATTATTAATCGATTAATCGAAGTAATAATCGACAGATTAATCGATTATCAAATTAATCGTTAGTTGCAGCCCTAATATATATATATATATATATATATATACATACGTATATATGTATATATGGCTTATGTGCGGCTAATATAGGGAAACTATGTTTTTCTTCTGAAATTTAGTGGGTGTGGCTTATATACTGTTGTGCTCTATAGTCCTGAAAATACGGTATATTTAAAGACAAATCTTTCTGCTATTATTAATTATTAGTATCAATTTTATCAATATTTTTTATCCTTACATTATCCATTTTTGTGTTTCTTTTATTTCTACAATGTGCCAAAAAGGAGTACCTTTCACATTTCCCGGTACCTGGGACCAACTGTGGTACTTTAGTGTGTGTTCATGTGTTATAATAAATGTTTAATAATAAAATATATTTTCTTAAATTAACAATGAGCTGTCATTTCAGTCTGCGTTGCCATAGTCAGGGGGTAGTCTTTGCCGTTAAGTTGAGTGTGCCAGTCTTGTCTTTTGTTGCGCCCTACAAAGTGTTTCTACTGTAAGTATTGTACTTATTACACACCAGCTGTTTGGTCCCTGACATTCAACGTAGTTGTAGTTGTACAGAATACTATGGTCATTAATGATCAGGCGGGCTGTCTCTCACGCTGCAGGTGCTAGCCGTGTGTGTGTGTGTGTGTGTGTGTGTATATCTCACCTCTCCTTCTCTCTTCTGGATGTCGTCAGCTTTATCTCCAGCGTACGCAGACTGCAGGCGGACTGCATCTTCTTGAAGCTGTCGCACCTGGAACGAGTCGAATAGAAGGAGGTAGTCGTCAATGTTGGCTGATGCTAAGCTAAGCTAACATGATACGGATATTGTTGGATTTAAGTAGCAGCGAAAAAAGCTCCGCAAAAAAACGTTTTCTACTTACAAATTAAAGGACCCCGGGGCCATTTTGGTAGTTTTCACTTTCAAAACCAGTAGAGTAGATATAATTGTTTCTAAGAATTAGAATATGCAAAAGCCAAGATAGAATCGAGTAACAACAAAAAAAGGGTCTGCTCTTTTCTCGTCAGTTCTTCGCCGTTATGTGCATTTGACGTTTTTGAATGTTTATTATTGTCGCAAGATGGCTGTGGAAGTTAAGGATTTTTGTGATTTTGTTGGGGTTTTGACTTTTTTATGACCCAGAAAGTTGATCCATCACCCCGAGTCATACCAAAGACTATAAAAATGGGAGCCATTACCTCCCTGCTTGGCACTCAGCATCAAGGGTTGGAATTGGGGGTTAAATCACCAAAAATTATTCCCGGGCGCGGCCACCGCTGCTGCTCACTGCTCCCTTCACCTCCCGGGGGGTGAACAAGGGTGATGGGTCAAATGCAAAGGACACATTTCACCACACCTAGTGTGTGTTTGACAATCGTTGGTACTTTAACTTGTCACGTTTGTTGGATGTGCAGCACTTTATTTTGTGTTCAACGTGTAAAAACCTGCACTAAAAGGCTGGAACCAATTACCGTATTTCTCGGACTACAGTACGCACTTAAAATCCTTTAATTTTCTCAAAAATCGACACTGTGCCTTAAAACCCGGTGCGCCCAATGCACGGAATAATTCTGGTTGTGCTTACCGACCTCGAAGCAATTTTATTTGGTACATGGTGTAATGATAAGTGTGACCAGTAGATGGCAGTCACACATAAGAGATACGTGTAGACTGCAATATGACGCCACTAAACACCACCAAAACTTAAAATGTTCCATTGAAAATAAAGAACATTACACACGGCGCTCAAAAAACTGTCAAAATGTTTTAGTACGACTTTGAGGCACACCGCTTGATGGATTGTCGGCCCATTACGGCTTACGTAGTCAGAGATACAAGTATTACTATGGTGTGTGTATAAGGACCGCAAAATGGCACCCATCAGCAGACATTATCTGGCGTTTTGTTTCGCAATATTATGCAAGACCAACTTTTCTTACCCTCTGGTACCTGCTGATCTGTATTTGAGAGCTGCATAAGTCCTGAAAATTTGCGCACGTCCGCCACTGTAGTCCGTGCCGACGCCGTGGTCAATATGCTTCTTCTTTTTCACCATCTTCTTGTTATGGGACATTCATCCTCCGCTGTTGCCATTTCTTATATAAAGTAGTGTAAAGTTCTTACTTATATCTGTCAGTAAACTCGCCATGAAAGCGTTAAAACATACCGGTGTAGTGAGTTTACATTATTCACCCAAGGAACTTTAGTTATGAGAGAGTTCCGGTCGGACAGTTTTTCACGGGACACACGTTGTTGCACTAGTGAGCCACGGATGAGGAGATGCTGCTCCGTTATTGATTGAAGTAAAGTCTGAATGTCATTAAAACAGTTAGCGCCATCTTTTGACGCTTCTTCCACTCCCGTCCTTGCACGCTACACCGCTACAACAAAGATGACGGGGAGAAGACGCTGTCAAAGGTGAGCCACGTAAATAAGACCGCCAGACTGTCAGAAAGCGACTTGAAGATGATGTGTAAAACATCATCTATGCAACATTTTGACCAAAGATGTTATGTAGACCACAAGGAAGTCTTTTACATTTAGAAACAAATCATAATATGACTCCTTTAATGCAGTGTTTTTCAACCTTTTTTGAGCCAAGTCACATTTTTTTCATTGAAAAAATCCGGAGGCACACCACCATCAGAAAACATAAAAAGATTAAACTCAGTAGCCGATATTGACGATAAAAAGTCGTTCTCGCAATTGTTGTATATGAATTCAAACCATAACTAAGCATGCATCACTATAGCTCTTGTCTCAAAGTAGGTGTACTGTCATGTTTTCTTGTGTGTAGTGTTTTAGTTCTTGTCTTGCGCTCCTATTTTGGAGTTGATTGTAATGTCATGTTCGGATGTACTTTGTGGACGCCGTCTGCTCCACACGCTGTAAGTCTTTGCTGTCGTCCAGCATTCTGTTTTTGTTTACTTTGCAGCCAGTTCAGTTTTAGCTTCATTTTCCATAACCTTCCCTAAGCTTCAATGCCTTTTCTTAGCGGCACTCGCGTTTTGGTTTAAGCGTTAGATACCTTTTTACCTGCAAACCATCGTCGTCGTTCCCGACATCTACAAAGCAATTAGCTACTTGCTGCCACCTACTGGTATGGAAGAGTATTACACGGTTACTCTGCTGAGCTCTTGACAGCACAAACACTCAACAACAACACATTTGCGGATTATAATTACTGGTTTGCAAAAAATATTTTTGAACCCAATTAGGTGAAATTACATAATCTCCCACGGCACACCAGACAATATCTCACGGTACACTAGTGTGCCGCGCGGCACAGTGGTTGAAAAACGCTGCTTTAATGCACCTTATAATCCGGTGCACCCTTTGGTCCAGAAAATACGGTATTCATATTTACATTGTTTCTCATGCCTCGCGATGTTCAAGAACCGATTGAGTTTGTGAATGGAGGTTACGTTCTATTTCGGCAATAATGCTTTGGATTGAGAGTGGGCGTCAGACAGGTGCGTCTCACCTGCGTGCCCAGAGCCTGGATGTCGTGTTCGAAGGTGGTGTGCATCCTCTGCAGCGTCTCCACCGTGTTCTGGTCGCGGCCCAGCTCCTCTGGGAGCTTCTTGTGCTTGTCCAGGATGCGTCCCAGGATCTCCTTGGCGTCGTGGTAGAACTTGTGCAGCTCGAAGGAGGCGGCCAGGATCTGCGTGCGCGTGTCGATGAGCTCCAGCAGGTCGGCCCAGGCCTCGTTCAGGCCGTCCTTCCATTCGGCGACGGTGGCGGCGTCGCCGTGGCCGCCGTTGATCAGCTCGTCCGCCAGCCGGTTGACGCCGTCCACGCGCTCTTGGCCGATGTTGCCCGTGTCGCGGGCGAATTCTCGGAAGCGCTCCTGCAGCATCTGCGGGGGGGCGGAAACAGGCTGTTGGCGAGAGGGCGGAGCTAACAGATGAGGCGCCAGCGGATGGCGCGTACTGACCGTCACGTGCTCGTAGTCCTGGCCCAGCTCGTGCGAGCCGGCGACTACCTCCCTCTCCGCGATCCACTGCTCCAGGTCGTCCACTTCCCTGTTGAGCTGGAAGAGACGGAAGCGCTCGTCCAGCTTCCCTCGACGTTCCTCCGACAGATCCTTCAGGCCGGCGTAGAGCTTGTCCACCTGCGACTGACGCATTCCGATGCGTTCGCTGTGGACACAAATCCAACAGAACCTTTAGCCCGCAGGTGTCTAAAGTGCGGCCCCGACGCCTTCTAAAAATACCCCTACAAAATAAAAGTGGCATTAAAGATGAAACAGGTGAAATGTAACCAAGAAGTGTTGACTCTAATAATGAATCAAAATCAATGTTAGGAATTATTGACCTATTTAAGGCTCCAATTACTTCGCATCAAATAATATGCCATAAAAGTTTGCCATAAAAAAAAAGTTTTCTTTGACAAAAAGGCATAAAACAAACAAAAAAACATAAATAAAAAAAACCCTGTAAGTCACAGATAGATCTCAAGTTTATCCAGTGCAGTGTTTTTCAACCTTTTTTGAGCCAAGGCACATTTTTTTTCATGAAAAAAATACGGAGGCACACCACCAGCAGAAAAGGTTAAAAAATTAAACTCCACCAGGTTGTCGTGCCTTATTTTGAGTTTGTTGTTGTTTCCTGTGTGTATTGCTTTAGTTCCTGTCTTGCGCTGTTATTTTGGTGACCCTTCCTGTTTTGTTGGTGTTCTCTTGTAGCAGCTTCACGCCTTCCTTTGAGCGCTATTGCTCGCCCCTGCTTTGTTTTCGCAATCAAGACTATTTAAGTTGTGCGTACGCTATCCTTCTTTGTGGGGACATTGTTGATTGTCATGTCATGTACGGGATGTGCTTTGTGGACGCCGTCTTTGCTCCACACGCTGTAAGTTTTTGCTGTCGTCCAGCATTCTGTTTTTGTTGACTTTGTAGCCAGTTCAGTTTTACTTTTGTTTTACATAGCCATCCCTATGCTTCAGTGCCTTTTCCTAGCGGGACTTGCCTTTTGTTGATTTTTGGTTTAAGCGGTACATACCTTTTTACCTGCACGCTGTCTCCCGCTGTGCTCTGCCTATTGGGATCACGACAAACCATCCTCGACGCGTTCCGACTTCTACAAAGCAACGAACTACCTGCTGCCACCTACTGATATAGAGTATTACATGGTTACCCTGCCAAGCTCTACACAGCACAGGCACTAGACAACGGCACATTATTATGACTATTGATTTGCAAAAAATATTTTTTGGACCAATTAGGTGAAGTTGCATAATTTCCCACGGCACACCAGTGTGCCAAAATCACTGATCTAGTGACTAATATACATACACATATATATATCTATATATATATACACATTGTTGCATATTTTGAGTGTTTGCCATAAAAAATTGGTTGTTTTTTTTGACAAAAATTACATAAACAAAACTAATAAAAAAAGATAGATCTCAAGTTTATCTAGAGAGTAATATATATATATATATATATATATATATATATATATATATATATATAAATATATATATATATATATGTACTAGGGTTGTTTCGATACCAATATTTTTTAATATTTTTAACTTTTATGGGTCCCTTTTTGATCCCAAAGAACTTTAGTGGGATTTAAAAAAAAAATAAAAAATGTCTTTGCTCAAAAAATAATAATTAATCAAAATCAATGCTTTTATGAATTATGGACTTATTCAAGGGTCCAATTACTTTACATTAAATATTCTACTTTGAAATATTTTTAGGGAAAATACATTATATTTTGTGTTCTTGCCATAAAAAAACACTGTTTACTTCAACACAAAGGACATAAAAACCCCCACCAAAAAAACAGAAGACAAAAATAAAAACATAGAATCCACAGCTAGATCTGAAGTTTATCTAGAGACTAAAAAAAAATATATATATAAACACACATATATATTAGTTTTTTATTTACTATTATAAGTGGGGCCCTTTTGGATCCCCAAGGATTTTAGTGGGATAGAAAAAAAACAAAAAAAACAGGCTTTGCTCAAATAATAATAATGAATCAAAATCACTGTTGTTATGGATTATTGACCTGTTCAGGACTCCAATTACTTTACATTAAATATTCAACTTTGAAATATTTTTAGGGAATATACATTATATTTTGTGTTTTTGCCATAAAAAAAAACATGTTTTTTTTTATAAAACAACTTTATATCGACAGATATATCTGAAGTTGATCTAGAGATTTAAGTGTTGACCCCAAAAAATTATTATTTAATTTATTTCAATAAAATATTTTGACAGGGACCCATAAGAAACCAAACTGGGGGAGCACTAAAAGGTTTAAAAAAAAAAAATCTATATATTGTATTGGTTGTGAAAATGAAAACTATGTTTCAGTTTGGACAGCCTGATTTAACCTTTGACCTCGACGTACCTGTCGGGGTGCTCGGCAGCCACCAGACCTCGGCTGGTGCTGGACAGCTGGTGGACGGTGTCTGCGTAGTCCTCCACCGCCTGCTCCAGGATCTGGTGCTTCTTCAACATGGCCACCGAGCTCTGCTCGTCCTGACAACACAAATACGTTGTCACGCAACATCATATACATACACACACACACATATATATAAATATATTTTTATAAGTACCAAAGAAAAAACTATTTAGGCCTGTGCCCAAATACTCCCACCCCCACTATTAATAATTATTCATTATGATTACAGAAAGAAACACCAGCAAAGGCTTCCTTGTTGACATTCTCTGTGTATGTTTTACGCTTGAAAAGTGTCAAACATTTACCCCCACTGTTGGGGTTTCTTGTAGGTAAATGAGAGATGATGAAACATTATCATCACACTTCAACATCTCTAAAATGTCAACGTTGCCTCTTTGCTAGGTCAGCATTGCAAATGAAAATATCTTCTTGATTTTGTCTTACATAAATATTAAATACATACCGTATTTTCCGGACTATAAAGTGCACTGTGCATAAGCCACACCCACTAAATATTAGAAGAAAAATATGTTTCCATATATTAGCCGCACCGGACGATAAGCCGCAGATTTTTACGTTGTGAAATTAGTTATTTACACAGAAATATTTTGTAAATGTTTATTTGCATACCTTAAATGTTTCGAAACGATGTCTTGTAACACTGCAGTAAAACGGCTGATCAAACAAAACAGAAGTCATAGTCATGGACCCACTAGCTGCGCAAGCTAGTTCTCCACTTAGCTAAACAGACTCAATAACTCCACGGTGACGTTTTGGTGAATTTACTGAAGAATTTGTGAAACTGAAACAACACAAAAAGAATGCCGTTGTAAGTTAATAATACTAAGACAGACACTCGTAAATGTAGCGTATTAGCTAATGCTAAAAACGCTAGCTTGATTACAATACGACAGCACGTAAAAATATGCATGAAAACACTCCTACAGACATCACACATGGGACGCTTTAGTAGGTAAGAATTGTTTTAGTTATATTGTAAAACTTGCAAACGTTGCTTGGAGTGATGAATGAAGAATTCATACGAGTAGAAACGCTATGGACGGCGAGAAGACGGAACGGCACCTCTACTTCCGGTTGAAAGCGCGGTCTAAACAGAAGGGCGATGCAATGAGCAAACTTGTCCAAAAGATGGCGCCATAGCACAAACAATCACACTTTTTTTTTTGTGTGTCTTTGCTTGTTTTTTTTCACTATTTGCATTATGGCCGTCAGTGAAGAAAAATCCATGGATTAGCCCCGCCATTTTATAAGCTGCAGGGTGCAAAGTGTAGGAAAGAAGTAGCAGTTAATAGTCCGGAATACACGGTATATAGAAATTAGAGATGTCTGTCGATATTATCGGCCGATAAATGCTTTAAAATGTAATATCGGAAATTATCGGTATCGGTTTCAAAATTATCGGTATCGGTTTCAAAAAGTAAAATGTGTGACTTTTTAAAACGCCGCTGTGTACACGGACGTAGGGAGAAGTACAGAGCGCCAATAAACTTTAAAGGCACTGCCTTTGCGTGCCGGCCCAATCACATACTATCTACGGCTTTTCACACACACAAGTGAATGCAAGGCATACTTGGTCAACAGCCATACTGGTCACACTGAGGGTGGCCGTATAAACAACTTTAACACTGTTACAAATATGCGCCACACTGTGAACCCACACCAAACAAGAATGACAAACACATTTCGGGAGAACATCCGCACCGTAACACAACAGAACAAACACCCAGAATCCCTTGCAGCACTAATTCTTCCGGGACGCTACAATATACACCCCCCGCTACCCCCTACCCTCCCACCTCAACCTCCTCATGCTCTCTCGGGGAGAGCATGTCAGAAATTCTAAACTGCTGTTTTGAGGCATGTTAAAAAAAAAAAATGCAATTTGTGACTTCAATAATAAATATGGCAGTGCCATGTTGGCATTTCTTTCCATAACTTGAGTTGATTTATTTTGGAAAACCTTGTTACATTGTTTAATGCATCCAGCGGGGCATCACAACAAAATTAGGCATAATAATGTGTTAATTCCACGACTGTATATATCGGTATCGGTTGATACTCTAATTGAAATGTTTATTTACTATTTTACCCAGAAGGAACAGGAAGTAGGTGTGAGCTACGCAGAGGCCGCATACAATGTGTGATATTGTTGTGAATTGTAATGTGACATGGCGAGCTCTGAGACAAGAACCTTGGCCTTCTCCTCAGACATCATGTAGAGCTCCTGCTCGCTCATCCAGGCTTCGGCCTCGGCGGCGTCGAAGTAGTACTGCTGAGCCTCGTGGGCCTCGCTCAGGCGGGAGTGGCGCTTCTCCGTCTCCTTGCGGATCTGCTCCCACAGCGCCTGCAGCTCGGCCAGACGCCGGCGGATGAGCTCGGTGGTGGGCCGGTCCTGCCTCAGGATGTGCTGGCTGCGCTGGAAGATGTCGTCGTAGCGCGGCTGGTGGCCCCGGATCTCCTTCTGCAGGGTCTGCGAGGGGTTAGAGGTCAGCCTGGGGCCCAGAAGGGTTACACCCCGGAGATGAAAGGTACCTGGTTCTTCTTGATGAGCAGCTGGACGGTCTGAAGGTTGTGTCCGTGGTCTGTGGAGGTGGCCACCGGCATCCTCTCCTCCACCCACAGCTGCACGCACAAAGCACACGCCATTAAACGCAAGCGCCCAGCGCCCCGGGGACGGGGAGGAGCTTCTACTCACGATCTCATCCTCCACGTCGCGGTTGAACTGGTGGATCTCGCGTGAGGACATGAGGTTTTCCCGGCGGCTCTGCAGCGGCGCCTGGAGAGAGCAGAACTTCTTCTCCACGCCGATCCTCTGACCGTCCACCTCCTCCGAGCCTTTGCCCTCCTGACTGAGCACCTGCGACTGACTCTGCAGCTCCTGCACCTCCTTCTGGCGCACCTCCACCTGGCTCTCCAGCATCTGGAGGAGCAGCGGGAGCAGTCAGCACACGCTCAGAACAGCCTTCTCCTTGAGGAGCGCCGGTCCCACCTGCTGTTTCTTGAGCAGGATGTTGACCGAGGTCAGGTCTTTGCCGTAGTCGTCGGACTGCAGCTGCCCGTCCAGGTTGGCCAGCCACTTGTCCAGGTCGGCGCAGCTCTGCGTGAAGAGCTCCGCCTTGTTGGCGTCAAACAGACACTTGGCCTTGGTCTGCGTGGTGGACTCCAGCTCCTCCCACATCTTCTTCAGCGACGCCAGCTTCTCTCGAACCATGGCCTCCGTCTCGGGCTTCTCCGCCATTAGCGCTTTGCCGTCCTGCCGCACAGGGAAACGCCGCGGTTAATTCTGATGGCCCTGACTCCGCCCACCGGCGGGAACAGGCCAGTGACAGCAGATTACATTCAGGAACAGACAGACAAGTAGTAATCTAGGAAACAGGAAGTAGTATTTAAATGTATAATCCATTTAGTAAACAGGAAGTAGTATTTAAATGTATAAGTGATTTAGTAAACAGGAAGTAGTATTTAAATGTATAAGTCATTTAGTAAACAGGAAGTAGTATTTAAATGTATAATCCATTTAGTAAATAGGAAGTAGTATTTAAATGTATAAGTCATTTAGTAAACAAAGAGTAGCATTTAAATGTATAATTAATTTAGTAAACAGCAAGTAGTACTTAAATGTATAAGTCATTTAGTAAACAAGAAGTAGTATTTAAATGTATAAGTCATTTAGTAAACAGGAAGTAGTATTTAAATGTATAAGTCATTTAGTAAACAGGAAGTAGTATTCAAATGTATAAGTCATTTAGTAAACAGGAAGTGGTATTGAAATGTATGTCATTTTGTAAACAGCAAGTAGTATTTAAATGTATAAGTCATTTAGTAAACAGGAAGTAGTATTTATATGTATAAGTCATTTAGTAAACAGGAAGTAGTATTTAAATGTATAAGTCATTTAGTAAACAGGAAGTAGTATTTAAATGTATATGTCATTTAGTAAACAGCAAGTAGTATTTAAATGTATAAGTCATTTAGTAAACAGGAAGTAGTATTTATATGTATAAGACATTTAGTAAACAGGAAGTAGTATTTAAATGTATAAGTCATTTAGTAAACAGGAAGTAGTATTTAAATGTATAAGTCACTTAGTAAACAGGAAGTAGTACTTATATATGCAAGGCATTTATTAAACAGCAAGTAGTATTTATATGTATAAGTCATTTAGTAAACAGGAAGTAGTATTTATATGTATAAGTCATTTAGTAAACAGGAAGTAGTATTTAAATGTATAAGTCATTTAGTAAACAGGAAGTAGTATTTAAATGTATATGTCATTTAGTAAACAGCAAGTAGTATTTAAATGTATAAGTCATTTAGTAAACAGGAAGTAGTATTTATATGTATAAGACATTTAGTAAACAGGAAGTAGTATTTAAATGTATAAGTCATTTAGTAAACAGGAAGTAGTATTTAAATGTATAAGTCACTTAGTAAACAGGAAGTAGTACTTATATATGCAAGGCATTTATTAAACAGCAAGTAGTATTTATATGTATAAGTCATTTAGTAAACAGGAAGTAGTATTTAAATGTATAAGTCATTTAGTAAACAGGAAGTAGTATTTATATGTATAAGAAATTTAGTAAACAGGAAGTAGTATTCAAATGTATAAGTCATTTAGTAAACAGGAAGTGGTATTTAAATGTATAAGTCATTTAGTAAACAGGAAGTAGTATTTAAATGTATAAGTAATTTAGTAAACAGGAAGTAGTATTTAAATGTATAAGTCATTTAGTAAACAGGAAGTAGTATTTATATGTATAAGACATTTAGTAAACAGGAAGTAGAATTTAAATGTATAAGTCACTTAGTAAACAGGAAGTAGTACTTATATATGCAAGGCATTTATTAAACAGCAAGTAGTATTTATATGTATAAGACATTTAGTAAACAGGAAGTAGTATTTAAATGTATAAGTCATTTAGTAAACAGGAAGTAGTATTTATATGTATAAGACATTTAGTAAACAGGAAGTAGTATTTAAATGTATAAGTCACTTAGTAAACAGGAAGTAGTACTTATATATGCAAGGCATTTATTAAACAGCAAGTAGTATTTATATGTATAAGACATTTAGTAAACAGGAAGTAGTATTTAAAGGTATAAGTCATTTAGTAAACAGGAAGTAGTATTTAAATGTATAAGTAATTTAGTAAACAGGAAGTAGTATTTAAATGTATAAGTCACTTATATCTATAAAGCATTTATTAAACAGCTGTAGTTTTTATATGTATAAGACAATTAGTAAACATCAAGTAGTATTAATATGTACAAGTCATTTAGTAAACAGGAAGTAGTATTTATATGTATAAATAATCTAATATAGCAGGAAGTAATTCATATGTATTTATATGTATAAGTCATTTAGCAACTTTTATGTATAAGTCAATTAGTAAACAGCAAGTAGTATTTATATGTATAAGATATTTAGTAAACAGGAAGTTGTATTTATATGTATAAGTCATTTAGTAAACAGCAAGTAGTACTTACTGTATATGTATAAGTAATTTCGTAAACAGGAAGTACTTTTTGTACAAGTCACTTAGTATACAGGAAATATTATTTCTATGTATATGTAAGCAATTTAATATAGCAGGAAGTAGAATTTATATGTATATGTAATTAAATAGGAAGTAGTATTTATATGTATATATCATTCAGTATACAGGAAGTAGTATTTCTATGTATAAGTCATTTAGCATAAAGGAAGTAGTATTTATACGTACAGTATAAGTCGTTTAGTATACAGGATATAGTATTTATATGTACAAATAATTTTGTATACAGGAAATAGAGTTTATATGTATGAATAATTTCGTTTAGCAGGAAGAAGTATTTGTGTATGTAACATAGTATAGCAGGAAGCAGTAATTATATATATTATATAGCAGGAAGTAGTATAAATGTGTAACACAGTATCGCACAAAGTACTCTATTTGTTGTATATGTAACACAGTACATCAGGAAGTCGTATCAGCAGTATGTTCGCACGTAAACAGGAGGAAGTATTACTAGTACCGGTAGTCATGTAGCACGTATACAAGAGAAAATATCACTAGTAGTATTGCAGCAGGTATACAGTAGGAAATAGTATTATAGGTATTAGTATTAGTAAAGAAGAGGAAGTAGTATTAGTAGTATTGTAGCATGTATTGAAGAATAAGTACTATTATTAATAGTATTGTAGCAGGTATAGAAAAGGAAGTAGTATTATTAGTATTGTAGCATGTATACAAGAGGAAGTAGTTTTATAGATATTAGTATTAGTAAAGAAGAGGAAGTAGTATTAATAGCATTGTAGCATGTATTGAAGAGGAAGTAGTATTATTAGTAATATTGTAGTAGGTATACTGTAAGAAGTAGTATTAGTATTAAAAGTATTGTAGCAGGTATAGAAGAGAAAGTAGTATTAGTAGTATACGTATTAGTATAGAAGAGAAAGTAGTATTAGTAGTATAAGTATGTTGTCTTTGTATAGAAGAGAAGTAGTATTAGTGCGTGCGTGTGTATACATACTGTATGTATGTATGTATGTATGTATGTATAGATATACATACATACATATGTATATATTAGTGTCAGTGCTTCCTGACCTTCTCGATCTTGTCCAGCCACTCCTTGTTGGACTGCAGCTCGGCCATGAAGGCCTGGTGTTTGAGCCACTTGCTGTGAAGGTTGCGGGCCTCGTCGTAGGTCATGTCCTGAGCCGTGAGCATCTTCTCGTTGATCCACAAGGACAGCTGAGGTGGTACAGACAAACAAACATGCTCATTGTTGTTATTGTTATTGTTGTTATTGTCATTTTTATTAGACCAGACCTCCTGGCAGTCCTGCAGGAACTTCTGGAGGTCTCTGTTGTCCTTCAGCCTCATCAGCAGGTCGTTGGCGTCCGCTCGGTTCTTCTGGTGCCTGATGGAGCGCATGGTGTCTTCAGCCACGCAAACTGGAAGTCATCTTAACCTCTGACCTCAACTCACCGCTGGTCGATGGAGTCGACCTTGTCTTGGATGCGCTCGGTGTTGATGTTGCCGTCGGTGACCAGGCGGCGGCCGGTGTCCACCACGCCGCTGATCTTCTCCTCGTTGGCGTCCATGGTGGTCATGAAGTCCTCCTGCTTCTTGATGGCGGCCTGGGCGCCCTCCAGGGTGGTGGGCATCTCGGTGTGGGCCAGGACGTACTCCTGGGGACACGCACGGAGCGTCAGGTGTGCATACCTGCCAACTTTTGAAATCAGAAAAATCTAGTAGCCAGGGTCCAGGGGCCACAGGCCCCGGTAGGTCCAGGACAAAGTCCTGGTGGGGGGTTCAGGCTTCGCCCCCCGACGCAAAATGATTATTAGCATTCAGACAGGTTAAAATGTTGCTAAAACCATCACTTTTCTATCAGTCACAGTGACTTTTCAAAACAAAAATATTACAGCAAAAATCATATGGGTTGATTGACATGTTTATTCTGTAAGCTAACTTCAATAGTTTGAAATTATTTTGACAGTTAATGCCAGTTATCCTGTCAACCTTTCACAAGACTTCAATTTGTTAATTGAAAGTATAAACAGTATAAACACTTTTTACAGTAAACAAATGGTAAAACAGTACTAAACAATTCCATAAAAAAAAAAAATTGGTGTCATTATTAACTTTCTGTCCAAGCTTGTATAATCTACTGCCTTGTTCAATTGTATAAAATAGTCTGTGCCTAAAATTCACATTTCTATCACAATTATCATACTGTAAACATGGTAAGCTAACTTCATTAAAATTAATAGTCCTGTCAATAGCATGGAATTACAATTCAAATGTAGTTTTTTTGTAAGCCTTTCAAAAGAATTCAAAATATGAAAAATTAATGAAAATTAATTTAAGCCATCAGACACTTGAAAAGTGGCACATCACATCTCTAATGTAATCATTTTAACTTTTCAACAGAAATAGCACTGCAAAAATATTAAGGACATACTTCTGTATTTTGGTAGTTATGCTGTCAACATTTAACAAGATTTCTTCAACTTGGACTTGAAAGCATAAATAGTATAAACACTTTTAACAGTACTAAACAATTCCAATAGATAACATTGGTGTCATTACCTTTTTGTGGCTAAAATCCGAAAAACGTTGAAAGTTTTCCACTTGTATCGCTAGCAACGGCATTAGACTTGTGTTTTTTTGTCCCAACGTGGTCTTTTACATCGCTAATTCCTCCGTGTCCGATCGAAAAATCTTGTCTGCACAAGGTGCAATTCGCGTAGTTTTCACCCTTTTTGGAAGGGATAATTATTCCCGGATAGGCTTTTGAATATTCTTTACGGAATGACTGCAGTTTTCTTTTCGGTTTAAGACTCGTTTGCGATTTTTCTCCGGCTGATTCCATGATCGTTCGCTCGTTTGGAAACAATGACAACAGGTGCCTCGTGCTTGGCAGCGGTGCTATAAATAGCCTCGCGCATTTAAAAAAAATATTTTTTTTTAATTAATGAAAAACCGTATTTTTTATCACTGCAACCGTAACCCGGAATAGGTTGATGAAAACCGTACTAATTACGGGAAAACCGGAGTAGTTGGCAGGTATGGGTGTGACGTGGGGGCAGTGGGAGCCGGGGGTCTCACCTGGTTGTTGAGGAAGGCCTCGGCCTGCTTGGTGTCCCTGAGGAAGAGCTGGTAGGAGTGGGACTGGGACAGCAGGTTCTGGCGGTTCTCCCACATCTTGTGCAGCTCGTTCCAGCCGGTGTCCAGCGCCTGCAGCCGCTGGCGCAGGAACATGTACTGTGCGTCCGTCTGGCCCTGCGTCACCATCTCGCCCATGTCGCGCATCTTCTGGTAGTCCTCCTCGTAGTTGCGGATCTCGTTCTTGATGCCCTCGTGCTGGGTCAGCAGCTTCTCGGCCTCCGCCAGCGTGTTGGGCATGTCCTCGGAGGCGATGGCCGTCTGCGTCCTCGACAGCCACGACTGGAAGTCGTCCAGCTCGCGCAGGAACTGCTGCAGCTTGCTGGCCTCGCCCAGAGACTCCTCCCGGTTCTTCATGGTGTCCTGAGGGGCGGAACTGGTTGGCGTCATACCATACGGCGTGGAAGGAGGCGGGGACGTACCTTCATCTCCTCCCACACGCCCGTGATCTCCGCCAGCCGTCCCTTGATGGCCTCGGACTGCTCCGTGTGCTCCGAGCCCAAACGCTCCGCCTCTTTCCCCAGGTCGCCCAGCTTGTCCTCGATGGCGGCCAGGTCCCGCTCCATTCCTGTCAACTTCCTCTGCAGCGCCATGACGCCCGCCAGGTCGTTACCCAGCTCCTGGGTGGACTCGATGACCTGGTGGCATCCAGGAGGTTGTAGTTACTCAGGGATTGACTTTCATTGATGTTTGATATCAGACATCAGCAAAACAATACATGTATCGGGTGATTTTGGCTTTCATCCAAAATGTGCGATAAGAGCAGTCCCGCAGAATGTTGACTTGTGTGATATCATGTGCGATACAAGCTGCTCAGCAGAGTGTTTACTTGTGTGTGATATCATGTGCGATACAAGCAGTCCTGCAGCGTGTTTACTTGTGTGTGATATCATGTGCGATACATGCAGTCCTGCAGCGTGTTTACTTGTGTGTGATATCATTTGCGATACAAGCAGTTCTGCAGTGTGTTTACTTGTGTGTGATGTGACAATCATTGGTACTTTAACTTTAATATAATGTGCGATACAAGCAGTCCTGCAGCATGTTTACTTGTGTGTGATATCATGTGCAATACAAGCAGTCCTGCAGCGTGTTTACTTGTGTGTGATGTGACAATCATTGGTACTTTAATATAATGTGCGATACAAGCAGTCCTGCAGCGTGTTTACTTGTGCGTGATATCATGTGCAATACAAACAGTCCTGCAGCGTGTTTATTTTTGTGTGTGTTATCATGTGCGATACAAGCAGTCCTGCAGTGTTTACTTGTGTGTGATATCATGTGCGATACAAGCAGTCTCGCAGTGTGTTTACTTGCGTGATACAAGCAGTCCTGCAGAATGTTTACTTGTGTGATATCATGTGCGATACAAGCAGTCCTGCAGAGTTTTTACTTGTGTGTGATATCGTGTGCGATATAAGCAGTCCTGCAAAGAGTTTACTTGTGTGTGATATCATGTGCGATACAAGCAGTCCTGCAGAATGTTTACCCTGTGTGTGATATTACGTGCGATACAAGCAGTCATGCAGTGTTTACTTGTGTGTGATATCATGTGCGATACAAGCAGTCTCGCAGTGTGTTTACTTGTGTGATACAAGCAGTCCTGCAGAATGTTTACTTGTGTGATATCATGTGCGATACAAGCAGTCCCGCAGAGTGTTTTACTTGTGTGTGATATCATGTGCGATACAAGCAGTCCTGCAGAGGGTTTACTTGTGTGCGATATCATGTGCGATATAAGCAGTCCTGCAAAGGGTTTACTTGTGTGTGATATCATGTGCGATACAAGCAGTCTTGCAGAATGTTTACTTGTGTGTGATATCATGTGCGCTACAAGCAGTCCTGCAGAGTGTTTGTGTGTGATATTATGTGCGATACAAGCAGTCGCACAGCATGTTTACTTGTATGATATCATGTGCGATACATGCAGTCCTGCAGCGTGTTTACTTGTGTGTGATATCATGCGCGATACAGTCCTGCAGTGTTTACTTGTGTGTGATATCATGTGCGATACAAGCAGTCCTGCAGAGAGTTTACTTGTGTGTGATATCATGTGCGATCCAAGCAGTCCTGCAGAGTGTTTACTTGTGTGTGATATCATGTGCGCTACAAGCAGTCCTGCAGTGTTTACTTGTGTGATATCATCTGCGATACAAGCAGTCCTGCAGAGTGTTTACTTGTGTGTGATATCATGTGCGATACAAGCAGTCCCGCAGCATGTTTACTTTTGTGTAATATGTGCGATACATGCAATCCTGCAGAGTGTTTAATTGTGTGTGTGATATCATGTGCAATACAAGCAGTACTGCAGAGGGTTTACTTGTGTGTGATATCATGTGCAATACAAGCAGTCCTGCAGAGAGTTTACTTGTGCAAAGCTGACAGTGAACATCTAAATGTCCTTCAATAAGTCCTTTACATTTACAAAAGGTAAACATGCTAGGCTATAGGCTACTTGAGGCTAGCAGCTACACAACAGCTAAGCACACATGCTAGACATAGGAAATAATCATTGAACCATAAAACGTGACATTTGTCAACATAAACACAGTATCAAATATAGTTGCATTTTACTTACACACTCCAAGGCAACATTAGAAAGTATCCAGTAACAAACGTGTCTGCATCATTCAACTTACTGTGTCATGAGCTTAACTTTATGAATCAGTGTGACCACTAGGTGTCGCCTAAACCAATTACCACTCCACTTCCACTTAAAGACGGAATAGGCTAGTGGTTTCCATACCCACCACCGATGGCAGGCTTTGATCATTTTCTAACATTCCACACTACAAAATAAAACAAGTATGCATGATTCCTGCTGATATCAGTATCTTACAAGTATTCTACAAGTTCTGTCGAGCATGTTTCTGCAGACTGGTACCTTGGTCTTCTCTTTGATCCACGACTTGGTTTCATTGCACTCCAGGTGGTAGTTCTGGACTCCCAGAGCGGAGCTCAGACTGTCCTTCTTCTGGTCCACCAGGTCTCGGAACTGACTCCACCTGACAAGAAGCAGCATTCACTGACTTGTCAGTCTACTTCTATATTGAAGCATCAGTATAAATTCTTAAGTTTAAGTAAAGTTTCCGTTTCAATTCTTAAGTTTAAGTAAATTTTCTGTTTCAATTCTTAAGTTTAAGTAAAGTTTCCGTTTCAATTCTTAAGTTTAAGTCAAGTTTCTCTCTCAATTCTTAAGTTTAGGCAACGTTTCCGTTTCAATTCTTAGGTTTAAGTCAAGTTTCTGTTTCAGTTCTTAAGTTTAGGTAAAGTTTCAGTTTCAATTCTTAAGTTTAAGTCAAGTTTCAGTTTCAATTCTTAAGTTTAGGTAAAGTTTCAGTTTCAATTCTTAAGTTTAAGTAAAGTTTCAGTTTCAATTCTTAACCGTAAGTACATTTTCAGTTTCAATTCTTAAGCTGAAGTCAAGTTTCTGTTTCAATTCTTAAGTTTAGGTGAAGTTTCAGTTTCAATTCTTAAGTTTAGGTAAAGTTTCAGTTTCAATTCTTAAGCGTAAGTACATTTTCAGTTTAAATTCTTAAGTTTAAGTAAAGTTTCTGTTTAAATTCTTCATATTGAATCAAGTTTCAGTTTAAATTTTTAAGTTGAAGTAAAGTTTCAGTTTCAATTCTTAAGTTTAGGTAAAGTTTCAGTTCCAATTCTTAAGTTGAAGTCAAGTTTCAGTTTCAATTCTTAAGTTGAAGTCAAGTTTCAGTTAAGTTTCAGTTTCAATTCTTCAGCGTTAGTCAAGTTTCAGTTTCAATTCTTAAGTTGAAGTCAAGTTTCTGTTTCAATTCTTAAGTTGAAGTCAAGTTTCTGTTTCAATTCTTAAGTTTAGGTGAAGTTTCAGTTTCAATTCTTAAGTTTAGGTAGAGCTTCAATTCTTAACTTTAAGTCAAGTTTCAGTTACAATATTAAGCGTAAGTAAATTTCCATTTTCAATTCTAAGTTTAAGTCAAGTTTCTGTTTTAATTCTTAAGATTGAATCAAGTTTCAGTTTCAATTTTTAAGTTGAAGTAAAGTTTCAGTTTCAATTCTTAAGTTTAGGTAAAGTTTCAGTTTCAATTCTTAAGTTTAGGTCAAGTTTCAGTTTCAATTATTAAGCGTAAGTAAACTTTCAGTTTCAATTCTTAAGTTTAAGTAAAGTTTCTGTTTAAATTCTTAAGATTGAATCAAGTTTCAGTTTCAATTTTTAAGTTTAAGTAAAGTTTCAGTTTAAATTCTTAAGTTTAGGTAAAGTTTCAGTTTCAATTCTTAAACTGAAGTCAAGTTTCAGTTTCAATTCTTAAGTTGAAGTCAAGTTTCAGTTAAGTTTCAGTTTCAATTCTTAAGCGTAAGTCAAGTTTCAGTTGAAGTAAATTTTCTGTTTCAATTCTTAAGTTTAGGTGAAGTTTCAATTCTTAAGTTTAGGTAAAGTTTCAGTTTCAATTCTTAAGTTTAGGTCAAGTTTCAGTTTCAATAATTAAGCGTAAGTACATTTTCAGTTTAAATTCTTAAGATTAAGGAACGTTTGTGTTTAAATTCTTAAGATTGAATCAAGTTTCAGTTTAAATTCTTAAGTTTAATTAAAGTTTCAGTTTCAATTCTTAAGTTGAAGTCAAGTTTCAGTTT